>NC_025997.2:56254820-56554820 GCF_000442705.2 Elaeis guineensis
TTGAGTGCTTTGCTGCCTCTTTAAAAGTCTTTGTTTCAGTTGATCAAATACTGTGTACTGCAACATGTCAAATCAAAAGTTAATTAGGTTCACTTTCTTAAATTCGTAATTAAAATAAGAATGTTCATGTTTCCACCCATTCTGTTAATTAATAAGATTAATGGAAAAGTTTTTTTTTTTTAAAAATATGAAATAAATTCTCAGCATTCAGCAGCAAAGAACACATGGTGAAAAAAAAATAGTTTTGGCAATAATCTGTAATATCCAGACAGCAGTATGACCAAGTGGTCCAGCTCATGATGGATGCACGTACGAAGCTTGACAACACAAACTGTTGTACGAGAAAGGTAAGTAATGAACAATACGGGTCCAATACCGAGACAGCAAATCTTATGCTAATTATCTGTCCTATGTTAATTTAAGGTCTCCTTCACTGTATATGACTGCTTACAAACAAATCACTAGCATGATGCTAATGCTGACAAACCCTGAGAAGAAAAGATTAAAACCCTCTATGCCTCCAACTACATTATCTTTATTTATTTTTTTTTTTTAAAAGCTTCTGATGCTTTCAGTAGCTTAGAGCAATTTCTAAATCATTAAATGATATTTGATTTTCAAGTTTAGTTCAGCAAAAAAGACAAAGAATTGTGTTGGTAGCCCGTGTGGGGCGGCACTTGATATGCCCATACTGTACGCCGGTATGGTATAGTACATATACCGTCCAGGTTGATACGGTATGGCATACTTGGACTCAATGGGCAATGAAACTCAGCTCTAGGACATTTTTAGTGGCAAAGTGTTAGTTAATAGGCTTATGAAAGTAGAGAAGATGCAAGATTTGAGAATAAAAAGCAAATAAAATGAAAAAAATTGAAGAAGTAGAGGACGAAGAAGAAAAAGACAAAGCAAAATGTCACTAAGTAAAAAAAAATAAGTTGTTTCAGAAGGTGTATATGCAGACATCTGAGGAGAAAGAACAAGCTTAGGTTAAGTTAGTTTCCAAACTTGACACAACAAAGCTCAAAGGAGGAAGAAGAAATGCACCACAAAAACCATAATAAAGGAGTTATTAAGGGGGCAGAGGGATGATGGACCAGGGTCAAAGAAGAAAAAAGAAGAGAGAAACACAGTTGAAAGGCAGGCAGAGAGAGAGGGTTTTAACTTTTGGTCCCTTGTTTTGAGCCTATACACATGCAAGCACATTTATGTGGTGTCGGAGTGAGGGAGAAAGTGAAAAGATTCAGAGCTCAATACATCGGACGCTGGATCCTAGGCCTTTCCTTATATACATCATTAATGCATATACACGTACACATACAATATGCATCTGGAAATTAGTTCGACCGCACATCAAATGTTAAAGCCATAGTTAAAAAATTTAGTGAATCTAAAATCAATGGTAACCATCCAAATCAAAGATTAATATTATCAACTTTGGTTTACCCATTTAAAAACTCTAAAAGTTTATCGACTTTGGTTTAGCCATTTAAAAACACCAAGAAGTTTATTTTATATTTTTAGGATCTCTAATCTATGCATCAAGTGGGTGCAAAAATGGAAATGCCTATTGTACTAGTGTGCTAAAATACATGATAGGACATTTAAATTTAGAATTCACTTTGTTGATCATGATGATCTGCATATCACAAAACATGTATAGATTTCCAATCATTAGATTCTGATGCTCATATTATTGCAAAACATCAAATCATGTCATTAAAACCATGCATTTTGTACCCACTTGGTCACAAATGTTCCTCAAAATGCAGCATCTGAAACCTTGTACATAGGACTAAAATAAAAAAATATTTCAAAATAAACATTTGAAAGTCATATTGCTTCATTCAACAGCATAGATCAGAAACCAGCCTAACCCACAATATGACCAAGTTATTTCCAAGACTTCTCCAAGATTTGATAGTTGAAATAAGGGATTCTCTGTGAGTTTGTTCCCTTGGCTTCAAAAATATAAACAATTCTTTGTTAGTCCATATCTCCTTTCATCTGCGCTCTAACCAAGCCAAAAAGGACTCTAGGAGCATTGCTTTGTATGAGCTTAAAGTATGTCCCAAAGTAAAGCAGTTTTACATATGACTAACCAACCTTCTAAGTCTCAAAGAAAGCTCATTTCTTGCCCAAAGTTCTCCTGGCCAGAGGCCCAGAAGTATATCCTTGTTAACAAATTGATATCAGCTTGAAAAGTACCACACACAAAAAGAAAAAAAGAAAGAGAAAAGGAAATCTATTGGATTATAATTCATGCATAAACTCAGCCTTGTCGAAATGCAATAGACTTGTTGGTTGAGGAGGCTTAGGTATTATGTGTTTACAAATCGTGGCAACTGATTATTCAGCGAATGCTTATACACTTCTCCTCCCACTAACTCCTTGGTAAATGTGTTGGCAATGTAATTTTCCCATTCCATATTATGCAAAGTAATGTCCCACTAATTCAGGAAAGAATGTCTAACTTGTTCTGGAGCCAGCTAACAAGTTGATCAAATTAGATGAACAAACTATAGCATATCAACAATGCCATTGTTTTAAGGGAGTAACTTTGTTTAGCTAACAGAGAATGTTTTTATTTGTCCAAAATCTAAATACCGTGAATGCCGGCCTAGATTCAAAAGGAAATAAAGCAAGGATCATCAACAGGTTGACAAGCCAGTTGTGGAGAAGGAGCCAAATATGCAGTATGCAGAAGCGTGTATTATCATACTAGAATTCTTTAATAGATTAGAGAGGATTTTCAACCAACAAGATATAGATTATCTGGCATATATATGATTTCACCATGGTACGAAGTTTCAGCTGAAATTGAAACTTCTCAGCCCATAAAACCTACAATGAATAGGGAAGGTACATTAATGAGGCGAATGACACAGAATCAAATAGCAGGAACAATATGAGCACAAGAATGTTCTCCCATGCTTCCAAAACTTGATGAGCTCTGTAAATTTTTGTACATTCAAAACAAAAGGGGAATCGATTCCATGAAAGATGGGATCAGTAAATAGCCACTAATGAACTGATTATATTTTCACGGGAATCAATCTAAAATAGCAGTTAGGCATAAACTTTCAGATGAAACCAAATATAATGCTCAGTCTGCTAAAATATATGTGGGTCATTCATTCAATGCCTTGCCATATATTGATTCTTCGAATTCAAAGAACCTTATTTTCACATTGAACTTAGATTTTGCTAGCTTCAATATTTGGGAGCACTGCACATTGGATTTCACAGAAACTGGAACAAATCTTTTTTGCATCCTGCTGGCTATCTTATGGCTTAAATCTCATGGACGTGATGATTGTTTTGTTCTACATCATCATTGAATAATAATGATATTTTATATGCACATGATGTGCAAAATGGTTTTAAAAATATTAGAAAAGTATTACCGTTTGACTTTTCCGCATGGCCCCACCAAAACACCATACATTCAAAGAATACAAATAAGTTTTAAAAAGATTCCTAATTTATGTCCCTGGCTTGTTTATAGTATCCATTTTTTGGCTGAAAGTTCTGAAACTAGAGTGGAACTGCTGAAATCAAACTCGCAATCTCAATGCACCAAAACCAAGACTGAAGGATTTTTAAAAGCCTGGGGTTTCATAAGTGCACAACCACAAAAAGTTATAAGTCTTACTTGCCTGCTTCAAAGAAATCCCCTGTAATTCATTTAAGAGATGAAAGCCAATGAAGTAACCAGTATTGCATAGAACTGTGATATCATATTTATTGGAAGATTCATTCTCTAAATCCATGCTACAGATTAAACTAATTAATCTGTTTGCCCAATGGGAACTTGGGAAAGGAAATAAAATTAGAAGAAATCAGAGAGTATGCCAGTAATGGCATATTTTTTGTCTATTATCATTTTTCCCCTCACACAGATTCCATGCTCGGAGCCCTGTGCAGCAACTTAAGATTTCACCTCCATATCCTTGAAACTAATCATTGCAGAACCTTTCAAGTTTCAACCAAACAATCTGATAAAATAACTAACTAGAGAACCATTTAACTACTTCAAAACCAATAAAATCTGATTTAGTAGGTAAACTAATAATACTAGTTTAATAAGAACCGCATAAACATAAGAGAAGCTACAAGATGTGTCAACTAATATACAATTTATATTTTCATTTTTTATAGTATTCACATGATCTCAGTACTAAAAAGTACCATTATGGTACCTGAATAGAAGGATTTGAGGTTAATAGAAGAGATACTCCCAGACCATTATATGCATCACTCCATGAACCCTCTGAAAGAGTTTCAAATAATCCCTTGGATTTACCGAAAGAGCTTGTTTGCATTCTGGAAGATGCTGTATCCAATGGCTGAATAAAGAAAAGAACTAACAAAAATGAGAAGCAGCACAAACTATACTCAAAATTCTAAATATAAAGTTTGCTACAATGACTGGAAAGCAGGAATCTACTTAAAACACATATTGAATTTGATGAGTAATTAATGAATACCTGTGTACGATAGCAGTGCAAGCACCAGCAGCAGCAGCTACAACCAAATTGGCTTTTGTTCCAACAGATTTGGCTCCACTTCTTTCCAAATACAACCGTTTGAATAGTTATAGCCATAAAATAAACAAATTGTGATATGAAGATTGCAAATTCTTGGTCCCAAGTCCTTGGTAGAGTGAAAGAACTTGGCGTGTAGAATTGCTTCCCACAAGACATCTGAAAGGTTCCTAGAAAAAACAGTTCAAAAGAAATTAGATAAATATATTATGCCATGCAAATGATGGTCTGCTGGAACAGTAAGATATCCTATGAAAGAGAACCAAATTAGAAACACATATAAGCGCTCACTAATAACTTCAGCTTCTGCTCTATCCAGACTAGTCACATTGACTTGATAGAATTAAGCATTTTATGTTAACTCTGTGAAACAGAACCAAGTTAAAAACCCATATAAGAACGATTAATAACCTCAACCAATGCTCTACCCAGACTAGTTGATGTAGTTATGATATTCTTCGATGTTTTTTAAATGATGTATGTGCTTTTATATGTTTTGCTGGTTGTTTAAGGTCCATAAGCTGTATCCTTGGTAGTAAGCTTTAAGATTCATAAAAGAATTGTCTAATTAATAACAAACTCCTTGCACCATAATAATCATCAATATAGGATAGAAGTTAATCAGCTAATTGTTTATAATGTAGTATTTGAACTTCATTAGCAGATGTGGTCTGGTCCCCATAAAAAATATTGAATTGAGACACCATATAGAGAGCATATACTATATTAATAGATGCCACTAAGTATGGATGTCTACAATCCATCATTTGACCTGACAGACTCTTAGTTACCAGGTGTTATGCTAGTTATTTTGTGTTATTTTCTACACACTGCTGACTCAGGCTCACCATGGTGGCTAAAATACAATCATGCATAATGGATGCTTGATAATAAAACCATTCTGATATTACAAATTTTATGCTAGCAACCTAAGTGTGATTGCAAAAGCATTGAATGTTTGATTCTAAGGACTTCAATGGAAGTTTCCGGTTCAGCATATAATTGATCCTAGGGCTATGTTGAGATAGAGCCATCTTATTCATAAAACCTGCAGATTCAGGAAACATAAAGATGCATTCTTGGCCATAAAATTGGACTCATGAAGATTATGTTATCAAAAAAGGGGTACCAGTGAAGAAAGGGAAGGAGGGATCCTAATTTTTTCCCTGTTTCATTTTTCAGTCTACAATTGACCTAGTTCCATTTGCCGGTCTGCCTACATATATGCCCTAGGGGGCAATAGCAAATTCACAAATCTTGTTATTTGAGTTCTAAAGGATTCTACAAGTGGCCAATTAAACCTCATTTATTCCTGTCAGCATGGTTTCAAATCCAACAGGATGCAGGTGTCCTGGTTGTCCCATCTCATTCCTGTGAGAAAACAGGAACTAAGATGGGAGCAGGAATCTAGAACCCATCTACGCGGAAAAAGGAAGAACAAGGAAAGAAAGCCAGGAAAGAAGAACCAAAAAAAAAAAAAAAAGGAGAAAGAAAGGAAGGGAAGAAGCAAAGGAAAGAAAGAAAGGAAGAAAAAGAAAAAGACAGGAAGAAAGAAGAAGAAAAAGAAAAGAAAGAAATAAAGAGAGAAGAAAAAGAAAGGAGAGAAGGAAGGAAGATGGGAAAGAAAGAAGAAAAAAATGTAAGAGAAAAGAAAGAAAGAAGAAAAGAAGTAAAGACACGTGGAAGACAAGGAAATAAAGAAGAAAAGAAACTGGAAAAACAAGAAAACAAATAAAGGAAAGAAAGGTGGAAAGAGATGGAGAGTATTTACCAGAACAGCCATTGAATGGGGTGGGAGAGTAGCATCCATTTCATGGAGAAACCATGATGCCCCCCATCCCACAGGATTTAAAAACTTACTTGTTAAAGCCAGAACTCCAAGGATTTTTTTTTTTTTTTAAAGAAAAGGGCAAAGGGTAACAAGGCTTATTTAAGTATCAAAACTATTGATTGCATTTTGAGCAATATTTTATTTTTAGAGCAAATTAATTTGAACCTGTGGAGCATTTATTTGTTCAAATAATGACCCATTCCATGCAACCTGCATAGGAACTAAGGGCCTTTATGCTTCGCATTATACAACCACATGATACAAAGTTAACCTTAAATCTGGCCTTCATTCATCCCTAAACCATTTTGTTGGTTTCTTTACCAAGAACAGAAGCTATTTCCTTTTTTCAGGTCCTTCAACTCTCTTGCTTGGCATATAATATTGCTCCTTGGAAGTAAGTTAAAACCAATTTTATTGGAGCAAAAATCAAAAGACTCTCTTAAACAATGAGAAAAAAATCCTCATCTTTTCTCACCTGTACTCAGAATATACATCTATGTTCTAGAATTTTAGTTTGCAGCAGAGCAACCAGCAAAAAAAATGATTTTACAGATATGGATTTATAAAAATGCAACCAAAATCAGCGAAAAAGCAGCAGCGCCCAAGGTCAATGAAACATTAGTGTACTAAAATATGGGCTGTAAGTTATCTTGACTAAGTCTATTTAAAACTTCATCAGTGCCCATCTGCATTGCATTGCTTTCTTACAGCAGGTGCTTATGGATAATAAAGGATGCCATATGCATTACTTTGGGCATCCAAATCTGAGCAGGAAAATGATTGTTAGAATGGTTTAATTAGCACTGTAATTTAAGGAAACCGACTATAACTGGGCAGCCTAGATGAACAAAGTAATATTTCATGGACTGTCAGAAGTTGAAGCATTACAGTCATCCGTCCTTGACCAAAACTATGAACAACGGATAACAATCAGAAGCATTAAAGACAACGAAAACAATTAACAATGAAACTCCTTAAGTCATTTTTGTAATTTGTAGAAGTGATTCTCTACATGATAAGAATATTGCATTCAATCCTTTTCTTCCTTGAACTATTAAGAATGTACAGGCAAGTGGATGTAGAACCCATCTTCTATATCTGGTCATTCTAAAATAAATCAATAGTGCAAACCAGTTGCGGCAAGAGCTAATTTATGAGCAAAGAAGATTACAGTATCAGTCTCGTTCATTGTCTGCACTACAAAAGTGTTAGAGCTTAATGACTTCCCTATATGTTTGAACAAAATATGCTTATTAAGTTATAGAAAGCTGTATATCTAATTAAACAATTACCTACCAACTGGATGGTTGAAAGGAAAGGATTATCAGGGAGTTCATAGAAATTAAAATCCTAAACCAATCAAAACCACAAACACATATCAGTTGCTTAGGCATCCAAATATAAGCAGAAGACTGGATGGACTGTGGGCATGCAAATCTAGGCAGAAAAATGGCTGTTAGAAGCTTTTAGTGAGGATCTTGGTAAAGGAAACAAATTGCAATCAGCCAGCATTGAGTAGGGAAGAATTAACTGGCTGAGTAGTCTGCCGTGGTTCCTAATGAATTTTAGTGAGAATCAAGAAGAGGGCTAATTGGTAAATAAAATAAAGGACTTCAGTCAGCTGTCTGGATAGTTTTTCTTTTTCAGAAAACTGAATCATAATTAGGGTTGGACATTTAGTTGATTGAAGCTCTGTAAAAGCATTAAAAGCTGTATTCTGGACCAATATTTGGACTTTTGGACATGGATATATGAAGTGAGACAAAGTGGCCATCGGCTTTTTCATTCCCACTTTGCACACATTTCTTATTCTTATACGACTTCTTTCACTTATCTCTCCATCTTCTTTCTTTTTTTTTTTAATATTTTTTGTTGATAGAATGCTGCTACTCCATAGCAGGTACTTATCTGGATTTCATATCTGATTTCTAATCAGAAGTCATCCTGCTGGTTATCATATAAGAGAGCAAAAACAAGCAATAAATCTCAAATCAATTCATCTGTGCATTGAATTTGCTGCTAATTATTCCCTACTTGGACTCCAAACATCTCCGAATAACATTGATATGCATAAATCTTGTGTCTGCTCTGCTTTAAGATCATCTTCAAGCTGCTGTAGTTGCTTGTCTGCTAGCATGATATGCTGGTTCTCTCTCCATCTGTCTACAGTCTGCACTTTTTCCTTTCACTCCACCATGGCTCACTATTAGAGGTTCATTGAGCCATATATAATTAATCCCCAAATGACAACAAAAGTTCAACTCCATCAAAGAAATTCTGTGTACATGATTGATCTTGTGAAGGAATTCTTACCGGGCTCCATTGTCACTTTATGTTACCTTCTTCATGGCATGATTGCAGACTGCTATCTTTTCTGCACATACATGGCCTTAAATCCTACAGGCATGACTTGCAGTACATCATATCAGTCCTGAGGTTTGAAATAATTTCTGATGATATAATAAGCAAAGCTTTAAGGCTTCTTGCTGTTCTTATCTCTCAAGAAAGTTCATTAAGTTGAACCTCCTGTAAGACCATCTACTGGGAAACTCCCAGGAACTTATTTTAGCTGCATATCCTCCATCCATGACAACATCACAAGAAACTTGACTTTGGGGTAAAACACTCCGACAGCAACCCTAATCTTTAATTAGTTACCTCAAATAATTAACTAGAAATGCAATAAGTCTTTCAATGTGCCAACCTTCATCAGCCACCACTGCATTAGGTTCCTGTTTTCCTTCGTTGTTCTAATGCTGCTAGTAAATGTATCTTTCCTGACATACCCTGTAATAACTTGTTGTAAGACCTTTATTTAGTCTAAAGGAACATGTTTTGAAGGTTTAAAATGATCAATAATATGGGTTGACTGATACTGGAAGATTACATAATACACCAAACATTCTCGAATTAAAACAAAACTACAATAACAAGGTTCATTAAACACAGAAAAGAAGGGTATAAATGTAGGATGAAGCCTATAATTTGATAAGTATTCCAAGTCTCTTTACCAATAAGTTTTCTAGGAAAAAAACATTGGTTAGTTTTATAAAGGGAAGACATTATAATATCCGTCATGAAAAATGAAAAAGAAGTACCATACAAAAAAGCCTGAATACATGAAAGATGGTGAATGCATCAATGTGCACCGTATTACACTGTGTACAATACTTTACAAACATTTCTATCAGAACCCTCCTCTTAAAAAGTCATTTGCATCTCAATCATCCAGACAAAATTATCTTCATTTCCGAAATCTTAATGATTCTTTTCAAAGCCAATCTGACAATTTAATTGTTCCCTAACGGAACATCCAAAATCACAATGGATGCTTAGTTCTTTTACCATAACAGAACCATAACCATCATCAAGCCCTGCAGCAGTGAAATGGTCAGCTTTATAAGTCTGTAGTTCCCGATCATTCCTACCAGGGGCAGCCTGCAGTGTTACTGCAACACTTTATTAAATCATTTCTTGCAACTTTCATCCATGGAAAGTTCAGATCCTTGCCTCTTCTTTCAAGACCCTTATACTAGACAATTTTCTTTAAAAACAGGGAAAAAAACATTTCAAGTTTTACTAAGATCCAACAAAGACCGTGGTGTCCTCAGTAACATAAAGCACCAATACATTCAGGCACCATATAGCCAATGAACACTCCATTTTGTGTCGCATACTTGCCAATAAATCAAGAATAATTATAAATATAATCGATTTCACCTCAGAAAGGCAGAACAACAAAAAGGAAAAGGACAAAGAAACACGAAGATACCACTCCAAAATTCTAAAATTTAGAAAACAAAGGAATTGTCCAAATCCTCCCAAAGAAACAAACAATCTAACAAACTACCAGATCATAATCAACGAATAACCGACAGACAGATCAAAAGAATCAACACACGAACCTCATCATTTTTTATCTTTTGATCGGGCAGTATGAAGATCAAATTCCAGACCGCAAAATTGAATTTTGAAACTAAAATCAAATCAAAAGAACAGAAGAAGAAGAAGAAGAAGGAGGAGAAGAGAAAGCACGTGAACCTGTACTTCTGCCGACCGTGAGATCGGACTTCGGCCTGGTATTTGGTCTTGCAGGTGTCGAGGGGGTACAGCACGGTGTTGCTCACCAGCGCCCCCACCGCCCCCGACGTCGCCTCCGTCAGCGATTCCCAATCCACGCCCGCCATCCTCCAACCCCCGAGATCACTACTGTCTATTCACTACTCTCTCTCGTATTTAAGTAGCAGCCTTTGCCTTCCCTTCTCCTCGTCTTGATCTCTTCCCACCTAAGCCGACCAAAATTACTATAATTCGAGCCCAAATGGGCTTCTGCTACCGAACCGTAGTAATTAAAAAAATCGTATCATTTGTAGGACGAGGATCCTCTTCTTGGGAACTGCGAGCCGTGTTACGTCCGTCCCTGTCTCCGTCTCTCTTCTGACGGCGTTTGGGTCGAAGGACCGGAAGGTGGGCTGGACGAAGTGAGAGACCGGCGTTTTCCACTGCGACTGCGGGCGAGCGGGAGTTGGTGCGTCCAGGTCGGCAGCAGGCGTGTGCGACGCGTTCGGTGGGTTTCCCTCCGTTGACCCGAGATCAGCTGACGTGGAGTACGAGAACTTCCGTTTTATTTATCCCAGGGTAGGTGAGGAGACGTGTAGCCATGTAAATGCAAGGAGGTGGGCCCATGGGTCGTTGTTTCTTAGTAGAAAATTCGATGGGAAATATATTATTTTATTTAATTAATTTATATAATTTTTATTTTTTAATATATATTTAATATTTATAGATCAATTTTTTTATTTAAAAATTTTATATGATAAAAATATTTTTATCTTTTGTAAAAAATTATCACATTCAATCTATAGAATCTCACGTTATTCATGTCGGATGTCATAATTTTTTCATAATACAGAGATATTTTCATCATTCAAAATTTTAAAATAAAAAAATTAATTTATAAATATTAAATATATATTAAAAAATAATTGAACAAAAATATTTTCTCACATTATGATATTCGAGATGATATTATGACATCTGAGACAAAATATGATCTCGAATGTCATAATTTTTTATAAAAAATAAAAATATTTTATCATAGAAAATTTTAAATAACGAAAATATTCATATTTTTTGAAAAAAATTATGACATATAAAATAATATTATGATATTCGAGATCAAAATATAACATTCGAGATAGGGATATTTTTGTCATACAAAAATCGACCTGTAAAATATTAAATATGTATTAAAAAATGATGACTATGTAGATCAATCAAACAAGATGGTGTGCTTCATATCGGACTTTCTGCACCCCCCCTCCCCCGTGGTGCACAAAGAATTACTATTCTTAATATCTAGAAATTTAGACAGTTTCGGTCCAAACTGTCCATTTGCATCCCAGTTAGTTGATAGGTAATTAGATGGATACGTTGCAGGTGCACTGCATGGTATGTCCATTATGGAGAGGGAAATTCAATGAACCTGGAATCACATCTTGGATTGCTTGCAAGCTTGCAGCTGCATCATCCATGATAAGAGTTGGATACTGTGAACCACATGGTATTTAAATAGCCATAGTAAGCCTCGATCTTCATTTTTTTTTTTTTTTTTTTTTTTTTAATAAGGTAAGGTAAGGCTTATATTAAGAGATCAGGAATAAGTACAAAATGCTCAGCTGGCCTTGTACATAACTAGAAGAAAGCAAACTGGCCAGTAGAGCAAATACAAAAGATGAGATCATAAAAACAAGATAGCAGCTTACACAGGAGTAGCAGCATGGGAACATAAACAAACTGGCAAAGTTTATATACAAAATGGAAGTATGGATGCTAATAACCAAAATGACAGTAAGAGGCCTTCTGAACTCAAACATTCTAAAGGATCCTGAGAAACAGCAACATTGATATGGTAAAATATGCCCCAAATGAGAAGGATTGAAGGATATCATCTTCACTCTATTCCTTGCATTCATGAAAGTAATTGTTATAAAGCAGACTGAAGCAAATAAAATCTGGAAGAAGGTATATATCAACCAAAACATAACGTAAAACATAATGGCTGTTAAAGTAATAGGACATCTGCTGAACCCAGAGCAAAGTGCTATAAGGCGTGCCAAGGAGTCAGGCCAGATGAAGTAACATAGAACCATAAGGGGGCTGACAAAATTTATAAACAAAATAGAAGTAAAGATGCTAAGAACCAAAATGACGGTTAGAGAGCTGCTGGGCTGGTACAGTCTGAATGATCCTGATGCAAACCAAATCTGAAAGAAGGCATGTATCCTATGGAGCATGGCAGAGAACAGAGTAGCTATTCAAGTTGTAAGTCTGCTGCTGACCCCAGACCACCGTGCCATGAAGCGTGGCAAGAAGGAGACAGCCCGACTGAAAGCATAAGTCTGTGTAGAACAGTAGCAATACCTGAAAGACTATATGTAAATATAGCCATAGCAACAAACAAGAGAAGAAGATCCTGCAATGCTTTGTAGTGCCATGCTCCATATAAATACTGTCATTCTGTAATGCTATGTAGGGACTCATCATCGCTTTGATCCTCATCTCTACCTTGACATTTGCTAAATGAGTAGTCAAAGCCGGTAAAGAAAAATGAGTAGAAATTTGCTCAGAAAGTATGGCTATCTGTGCCCAGCATTGATTAGCAAAAGGGCACGTTATAATAACATGTTCAGAGTCTTCCACCATATCAGCACATAGGTCACAATAAAGCATATTATCAGGAATAATACCCTTTGATTTAGAGTAAATTTGCAAGGTAAACAATTCCAAAGAAGTTTTCAAAGAAAACACTTCACCCGCATTTGAACTGAAAGTTTTCAAATCCATTGAAAGCTTTGTATACTGTGATTAATAGAATTATATGCTGAAATAATAGTAGTAATATTGGACACTGAAACTTTTGAAGATGTTGTATGAAACCAAACAAGCTGATCAGGCCATGGATGCAGGAGAATTGAAATTTACATAATGGCACTCATCATCTCAACATTAAAATAAGCTTCGAGAGTCTAAGCATCCCATTTTCGATCAGTGGCAATGAAATCAGCTACTTAAAAGGAAGCTAAATCAATTTCAGTATTCACAAAAGCAGGAGATCTAGATAGTGGCACATTTGATAGCCAGGAGTCATGAAAAATATTTACAGAGGTGCCAGTGCCAACCATCCAAATTAAATTTTGTTGAAGCTGGCTCCAATAGTGCTAAGTTTAGACCAGATAATAGAAAATCTGCGAGGTCTATGATAGCCCAACCAAGTGCCTAAAAAGTTGTACTTTGAGGAGACAAGATGGGCCCAAAGAGAGACAAGATGCAGAATGAGATTTATAGCAATTTTCACGATTAGGGCCAGTTATCTGATCGGTAAGGATTACAAGCCGAGGCCACCTCTTTTTTTTTGATTTACAAATCTTGTCCCAAGAGAGAAGATGGAGAGCTCTTTTGTCCGATGCATGACCCCAAAGGAATGCTCGAAATTTCTTTTCCCAATAGTTTAAAACAGAAATAGGCATATGGATGGAAGCCATAATATATAGGGGAATGGATGCAAGCACTGAATGAAGGAGGGTAGTTTTGCCTGCAAAAAAAAGGATTTTCTACTTCCATGCAGCAATTTTGTTCTCCAAATTTTTTGTATGGTAGCCAAGTCAGCTGGAGATAGAGAAGAAGCAGATAGAGGAACCCCTAAATAGTTCCAAACTCCACTTTTAACCCTGACATTGAAAAGATGAAGAATCTGACCTTTAATATTTGGCCAGAAACAGAGCAATAAGTATTCATAATGACTTTCAAGATGATGGCATCCCGAACTGTGGCCCTCGTCACAAGAAGGCAATTATCAGCAAAGAAGATATAAGAAATTATAGGACCTTGAGACTTTGGTTGATATGCCTAAAGAAGTTTAGATTGAATAGTACTGTGAATATAAAACGATAATAATTCAGAGCAAAAATAAATAGGTGAGGTGAAAAGGGACAACCTTGTCGAAGTCCATATGTAGAGGAAAACCATTATGTTGGAGATCCATTTACGAGAAAAGCAAGCTGAGGTTGCAAAATATAAGCTAGGATCCAGAAAATAAACTTGCTGTGAACATTAAATGCTTTGAGGAGTTTAGCAAGAAAATTTCATGGGACTCTATTGAATGCCTTTTCCATGTCAAGTTTAAGAAGCATAAGGCAACATCTAGGTAGGGCATACTGTATAGAATATAGAATTTCTTAAGCCAATAGAGTATTATCAATAATGCTTCGAAGGTTGCTTAAGAGGGAGAAATAAGATGATGAATAACCTTGGACAACCAGGTTGCAAGAATTTTAGCAGCAATTTTATATATAGTATTACAAAGACTAATAAGCTGGAAGTCTTTAGCAACCCGAGGATTAAAAATTTTTGGAAGCAAGGCTATGTAAGTTTGCTTCCATTCGACTGGCATTATAGGATGCAGAAAGAAATGAGTGATGGCTGCAATGATCTCGGGTTTAATGAGATCCCAAAAAATTTGAAAGAAGAATGGCTGAAAACCATCCAATCCAGGAGCCTTATCTTGGTGCAGTGAGAAGACAACATGCTCAATATCATCAGAAGTAATGTCAGAGACTAACAAATCATTAAGAGGAGTTGTGAGAGAATGAGACAAATGAAAATTATCTAACTCCTCCACTTGCAATTGGAGACTCCAACGGTCCATAAAATGTTGAAGAAGTAAACTTCGGATATCTTCCTCAGAAGTGACCATCAAGCCCTCATCTGATTGAAGATGTAAAATCAGATTTTGACGACGCCTTAAAACAATGGAACGATGAAAATAGTGAGTATTAGCATCACCATCCTTAAACCAAGTAATTCTTGACTTTTGCTTCCAAAAGATATCTTGCATACGTATTTTTTTATGAAAGATCATCAATAGAAAAAGTAATAAAAGATGTTGATCTATAGGTAGACCTCCTTGTTTGGCCTCAAGATCTTAAAGGTAGAGAATACAAGAGTAGATATGATTAGCGGTACGAAAAATATTTTCAATCTTCTTTTTATTCCAATGGACAATATGTTTCCTAATATTTTGTAGAAGTGAAGAAAGTTGATCAGTTGGAGAGCCAACAAAGTCAGAGGACTAAGCTTGTTTAACCACTTCCTAAGCTTGTTTGACCACTTCCCTAATGCCATCACGACAGAGCCAGAATTTTTTGAATCTGAAGAGTGGTTTTCGGTATTGCCTCCTGTGAGCCACAGTACGAAGAAGCGGACAGTGGTCTGAAGCAAATCTAGCCAAATGAGTAACCCGAGACTCTGGGTATAGATCGTATCAAGTGTCAGTTACAAACACCTGGTCTAATCTTTCCTAAATCCTTGCCAACCTAAGTTGGTTATTACACCAGGTATACTTAGGCCCCTCGAAGCCAAGATCAATAAAACTAGTATCACCTATAAAAGATTTAAATTTCTTGATGTCCCGATTCATTTTGAAAAGTTTGCCTCCCCTTTTATCATCAGCAAAAAGAATAACATTAAAATCACCAATGAGAAGAAGGGGAAGATGAATTTGAAGAGCTTTGGCAATCTGGTCCCATATGATTCGTCTGTGGTCACCGCTAGTACTAGCATAGACAACAGTAGTGATCCATGAGAAACCTTGAGAGGGAGTGATAAGACCAAAGCAAACTTGCCTATCAACATGAAAAAAAGAAATCTGGCCCAAAACCTTCTTCCAAGCAATAATAATTCCTCCGGAGAGGCCAATAGATGGCACCATATGCACATCTCAAGAGGGGCCCAACATGCAATTAATGCGAGGTAAGGCCTGAGTAGTAATCCTAGTCTCAACAAAAGCACAAATCATAGGATCATGATGAACTATTAGGGACTGAGCATATTTAACAAAAGGGGGTTTTACTGCACCCCTACAGTTCCAAAAGAGAATATTCATTGAGATGTAAAAGGAAGAGAAGGAGAATTTACTCCCTCTGATTTCTTATTAGGAGACCGAACAACTTCCTGTGAGGATAAGTCCTCTTTAAGAGGTTTGTCACGCCCCCGACCCAAGATTGTGAATCGAGGGTCATGGCAACCGTCGCATACTTATAGAATACTTTTTCCATAAGCATGCAAGGCATCTCATCATGATATCTTCACAAACAGTTAAATAAATTTTTTCTTTATTCAATAATCAAACCTTGGTTCAAATAACAAATCAAAACTAAGTGTTCAAAAGAAAGTAACTGTCTGACAAAGTCAATATTAAAAACAAAACTAAAAGTCTTAAATAAATTCTGAGAAAATTCTAAATCAATGAGTTAACTCCATCTCTAATCGCTCTCCCAACCGAAATCCCGCATTATGCTAATTTTCTGGATCTGTAAGAAAAACATAAAACTTATCATGAGCTAAATAGCCCAGTAAGCAGTGTATACCTTTAACTGAATAATCAGGCAAATAATACTATGCATAACAAATCAATATGTAATTTCATGAAATCATATTCATACTGTCAATCTTATATAAAAATCAAATCATCATAATTTTTAATTATGCTTTTCTTCTTAAATTCATCAATTTCTTAAATTCTTCTTACCAACCATGACTATGACCACATTATCCCTGTGGCAGGGTCATAATACCGCGTATCTGCTTGCGGTGGGCTGCGAATCATCTGGCAGCCAAGTCCTTTGGAACCGCTGGTCTAGCTGGCGATTTTGTCGCTGGTCTATCTGGCGACATGTCGCTAGTCTCACTGGCGACATAAATCCTCAGGACAGTCAATTGCCAACGTATATGCCCCCATTGGCGGGGTCCTCAACACAGTCAGGTTGTCAATTTCATATTGTCTTCCAATTCATATATTATTTTCAAGAATAATAAAATTAATTGATATTCGAGTCAAATCAATTAGAACATTCTTTGAGATCATATATCATCAAAATAATTGCTCCACAAATAACTTCAATCATAAATAATTTTCTACAATTAACTTTCATCATAAATAATTTTCAACAATTATTTTAATAAATAATTACAATCGCAAGCATGCATAAATTTATTTAATTCATAATTTACCAGATAAATTCAGTAAAAGTAAACACTACTTACCTCAAAAGAAAATTCAAACTAGAAATTCTAAGGGTCTCAAAAATCCTTCTCTGAACCTGATATGTTAAATATCATATTTTAAATCAAAATTTCATCGAATTAAAAATAACTAAATTATTAAAATCTAATGTCCCCACGAGGATCAATTCATCGACAGCATCCAGGGTTTTTCGAACTAATCCATGGATACCCTAATTATATTTATTTATATTTTTATTGCTAATTTTTTTTTAATTTTTTTTTAAATTAATTAATTCCATAAATCTTAAAATTTAAAGAGAGAGAGAGAGAGAGTTTCTCTCTCTCCGCCCCTTCTCTTTTTTTTTTCTTTTTTTCTTCTTCTTCTTTTTTTTTTTCGTTTTGGGCTTTTGTGGGCTGAAATAGGTTTTGGGCTATAACATTCTTCACCCCTAAAAAGAAATTTCGTCCTCGAAATTTTTCATACCTGTAGTCTCGAAGAGCTGGGGATATTTTTGCTTCATTTCTTCCTCTAGCTCCCAAGTAGCTTCTCTTTCTGAATGTCGACTCCACTGTACCTTTACATAAGGAATGTTGCGACGTCTCAGCACCTGTTCTTTACGGTCTACGATCCGTATCGGGTATTCTTCATATGTTAGATCCTTCCTGGCTTGCACTGGTTCAAGTTCCATGATGTGACTTGGATCTGGTAAATATTTCTTTAACATAGAAACATGAAAAACATTATGTACTCCTGCAAGTGAAGGGGGTAAGGCAAGTCGATAAGCCATCTCA
The DNA here is from genome assembly GCF_000442705.2 of Elaeis guineensis. NCBI lineage: Eukaryota > Viridiplantae > Streptophyta > Magnoliopsida > Arecales > Arecaceae > Elaeis > Elaeis guineensis. The sequence goes on from NC_025997.2 coordinate 56,273,055, forward strand.
CCAATTCTTTCCAAAATCTCAAACGGACCCACATATCTAGGATTCAATTTGCCACGAATGCCAAATCTTGAGATTCTTTTTGAAGGAGATACTTTGAGAAACACATGGTCACCGACTTGAAATTCTAATTTCCGTCTCCTGTTGTCTGCATAGCTTTTCTGTCTGCTTTGTGCTGCCCGAAGTCAATCTTTAATTAATTGAATCTTCTCGACTGCTTGTTGAACAAGTTCGGGACCCAATATTCTTCGCTCACCAACATCATCCCAGTGAATCGGTGATCGATATCTTCTACCATATAAAGCTTCGTAAGGTGCCATTCCAATGCTAGCCTGAAAACTGTTATTGTAAGCAAACTCAATCAAAGGTAGATGCTCATCCCATGAACTCTTCATATCCAAAATACAGGTTCTCAACATATCTTCTAAGATCTGAATAGTTCTCTCTGACTGACCATCAGTCTGTGGATGAAAAGCTGTACTGAAGTTCAATTTTGTTCTTAATGCCTTGTGTAAGCTCTTCCAGAACTATGATACAAATCTGGTGTCTCGATTCGATACAATGGTCACTGGAATTCCATGTAGTCTTACAATTTCTTTCATATATAACTTTGCTAGTCTTTCCAGGGTAAATCCAACTCTAATTGGTAGAAAGTGTGCAGACTTTGTCAATCGGTCCACAATCACCCAAGCTGCATCATTTTTACTGGGAGTCTTCGGTAGTCCAGTTACAAAATCCATAGTGATATGTTCCCACTTCCAAACTGAAATATCAAGAGGTTGAAGTAGTCCCGCAGGTCTCTGATGTTCAGCTTTAACTTGTTGACACACCAAATATGGTGCCACGAATTGAGCGATCTCTCTCTTCATATTATTCCACCAGTACATTTCTTTTAAATCTCTATACATCTTGGTACCTCCCGGATGAACTGTATAACCGGTCTGGTGTGCTTCCTGAAGTATTTCATGCTTGAGTGCTGAATCATTGGGTACGCAAATTTTGTTTTCGAATCTTAACGAACCGTCTTCATGTATCTTGAATTCAGATTGAACACCAGCTTCCACTGAATTTCTTATTTTTATTAGTTGTGGATCATCATTCTGGGCAACGAAAATTCTTTCAATGAGTGTTGGCTGAACCCTCATGTTGGCTAACCGTACTGTTGAGTCATATATTCGAATGTCTAATTCTAATTTTCTTATATCCTCCAATAATTGGCTTTGATGTGTAATTAAAACCGCCAAATTTTCTACAGATTTTCTACTAAGGGCATCAGCAACAACATTAGCTTTTCCCGGATGATAATGGATTGTTAAATCATAATCCTTTAATAGTTCTAACCACCTTCTCTGTCTCATGTTTAATTCTTTCTGTGTAAAAATGTACTTCAAACTCTTATGATCAGTAAACACTTCACACTGCGCACCGTATAAGTGATATCTCCAAATTTTTAGGGCAAAAATCACTGCAGCTAATTCCAAATCATGTGTCGGATAATTCTGTTCATATGGTTTCAATTGTCTTGAGGCATAGGCTACTACCTTACCATGTTGCATTAATACACAGCCGAGTCCCTTTTTAGATGCATCACTATATATTGTGAAACCTTCATCTCCTGTTGGTATAGTAAGGATAGGGGCTGACACTAATCGTTGTTTTAATTCTTGAAAACTCTGTTCACAATCTTCAGACCACTCGAATTTAACCCCTTTTTGAGTAAGACGAGTCAAAGGTGCAGCTATGCGGGAAAATCTTTCTACAAATCGTCTGTAATATCCTGCCATTCCCAGAAAACTTCGAATCTCAGAAATATTTGTAGGTCTGTTCCACTGCATCACAGCTTCCACTTTTGCTGGATCCATAAAAATTCCATCCTTAGATACGATGTGTCCTAAAAAGGCTATTTTGTCCAACCAAAATTCACACTTCTTAAATTTGGCATAAAATTTTTCTTTCCTCAATATTTGTAGCACACACCGTAAATGTTCTTCATGCTCCAATTTACTTCTAGAATATATCAAGATATCATCAATAAATACGACAACAAATTTATCAAGATAAGATCTGAATATTCTGTTTATTAAATCCATAAAGGCTGCTGGAGCATTGGTTAACCCAAAAGGCATCACTAAAAATTCATAATGTCCATAACGAGTTCTAAATGTCGTCTTTGGTATGTCCTCTGTTTTGATTTTTAACTGATGATACCCTGAACGAAGATCAATTTTAGAAAAGACTTGTGCACCTTGCAACTGATCAAACAAATCATCAATTCGAGGTAGAGGATACTTATTTCTGATAGTATTTTTATTCAACTCTCTATAGTCGATACAGAGTCTCATACTACCATCTTTCTTCTTCACAAATAAGACTGGAGCCCCCCAAGGAGATACACTAGGCCTTATAAAACCTTTATCCAATAAATCCTGTAATTGATCTTTTAACTCCTTTAACTCCATAGGGGCCATTCTGTAAGGAGCTTTAGAAATCGGACTGGTATTGGGTGCCAACTCAATAGTAAATTCAATCTCTCTATCTGGTGGTAGTCCGACTAAATCATTAATGAATACATCCGAAAATTTATTTACGATAGGAATATCCTGTAACTTCAATTCATCATGATCTCTATTCTTTATTGATACTAGGTAACCTCTACATCCCTTTCTTATCATCTGTCTAGCTTGTACAAGTGAAATAATACGTGGAGGGGTGGTTCCTGTACTTCCATCAAAACTAAAAGTTATTTCTCCCAGTATGTGAAAGTTCACTCTCTTTCCATGACAATCCACAGAGGCATGATAAGTAGCCAGCCAATCCATTCCTAGAATGACATCGAAATCATGCATATCCAGGACCACCAAATCTGTCGGTAATTCTCTTTCTCCTATCTTGATACTACATGACTTGCACACACTTTCGGTACTCAAAATACCACCAACTGGTGTCTCAACATATAATTTGGTTTTCATGGGTTCACAACCTATATCATGCTGTCTAATAAAAGTAGTGGATATAAAGGAGTGTGTAGCACCAGAATCAAACAAAACTGAAGCATGAATACCAGATACAGGAATGGTACCTATCACCACAGCATTGGAGGCCTGAGCATCCTGTTGTGTGAGTGCATAAATCCTTCCTTGAGTTTTCGGCCTTTGACCTCCGTCCTTCGCTTGTGTTGATCTATTTTCATCCATCTGCGGGCAATCTGCAATCTTGTGTCCTTTCTGGCCACATCTAAAACACGAACCAGTATTCCATGGGCAATTAGAAGTCTCATGCTCTCTTCGACCGCATCTTGAACATCTAGCTGCCTCATTCTCACGATTCTTATCAGTTGCTGGCTTTTTTGCTGGAACCTTATTGTTCTGGTTTCGTCTTGAGTTCCATTAAACCTATTTCTCTTCTTCTGATTCCGTTCACGCTCTGCATGAGCTTCATTAGCTTCTCTCTCAATTATTAGAGCTTTGTTCACAACTGAGGCATAGGTAGTTAGCTCATAGGGTACAACCTGTCTCCTGATTTCTGTCTTCAGTCCATTTCAAATTTGTGTACTCTGTCTTGCTCAATCTCAACTAGTCTCGGAACAAATTTGGCTAACTCCGTGAATTTGGCTTCATATTCTGCAACGGATCTGTTACCCTGTCTCAGGTGAATAACTCCTGTTCTTTCTGTATTCTGATACTTTGGAGGAAATACTTGTCAAAGAATTCATCTCGAAATCTCTCCAAGTGAGTGGTATCCCATCGTGCTCATATTTTTGTTCCAGTATACGCCACCAGTTGTATGCCTCGTCTTGTAACAGATATGCTGTATAGCGGATCTTCTCTTCATCGTGGCATTCTTGCACGACGAAGGCCTTCTCCATTTCCATAATCCAGTTATCTGCTTCTAGTGGCTCGATGGTCCCTTTGAAGGCTGGAGGAGCTAGCTTCTTAAATTCGACGATATTGTTTCTCTGCATCGGATGTTCTCCATGTCCAGGTATTGGTGAAATTGCTGACGTGGCTGTGCATGTTGTTGTTGAAGTAACTGTTGCTGTGTTTGAACTACTCCGATCAGAGTTTGCATTAGTTGAGTCATGTTCGGCTCCCTGTACTGTCAGAGTATTTCCGGTAAGATCATGGATTCCCTCCTGCTGAGTTGTGCCATTGTTTAATTGTGGAGTATTATCGCCAAGTGGATTTGATGTCCCTCCTACCGCTCCTTGAGTATTCTTTGCTCGTCGTGGAGGCATATTGACCTATGATAGATTTGAGATAAAACTTATCCTTAATAAGGTTATAACTTGTGACAAGTCAAAATCATCATAACTAACATTTCAATTTCCTAATGTCTACCCATCACTCGCTCACTTTATTCTACATGTCTCTATCTATCTACTTATCTCTGATACCATATTAATTATCACGCCCCCGATCCGAGATTGTGAATCGAGGGTCATGGCAACCGCCGCATACTTATAGAATACTTTTCCCATAAGCATGCAAGGATTTCATCATGATATCTTCACAAACAGTTAAATAATTTTTTCTTTATTCAATAATCAAACTTGGTTCAAATAAAAATCAAAACTAAGTGTTCAAAAGAAATAACTGTCTGACAAAGTCAATATTAAAAATAAAACTAAAAGTCTTAAATAATTCTGAGAAAATCCTAAATCAATGAGTTAACTCCATCTCTAATCGCTCTCCTAACCGAAATCCCGCATCATGCTAATTTTCTGGATCTGTAAGAAAAACATAAAACTTATCATGAGCTAAATAGCCCAGTAAGCAGTGTATACCTTTAACTGAATAATCAGGCAAATAATACTATGCATAACAAATAATATGTAATTTCATGAAATCATATTCATACTGTCAATCTTTATAAAAATCAAATCATCATAATTTTCATTATGCTTTTCTTCTTAAATTCATCAATTTCTTAAATTCTTCTTACCAACCATGACTATGACCACATTATCCCTGTGGCAGGGTCATAATACCGCGTATCTGCTTGCGGTGGACTGCGAATCATCTGGCAGCCAAGTCCTTTGGAACCGCTGGTCTAGTGGACGATTTGTCGCTGGTCTATCTGGCGACATGTCGCTGGTCTCACTGGCGACATAAATCCTCAGACAGTCAATTGTCAACGTATATGCCCCCATTGGCGGGATCCTCAACACAGTCAGGTTGTCAATTTCATATTATCTTCCAATTCATATATTATTTTCAAGAATAATAAATTAATGATATTCGAGTCAAATCAATTATAACATTCTTTGAGATCATATATCATCAAATAATTGCTCACAAATAACTTCAATCATAAATAATTTTTTACAATTAACTTTAATCATAAATAATTTCAACAATTATTTCAACAAATAATTACAATCGCAAGCATGCATAAATTTATTTAATTTATAATTTATCAGATAAATTCAGTAAAAGTAAATACTACTTACCTCAAAAGAATGTCCAAACTAGAAATTCTAGGGATCTCGAAAATCCTTCTCTGAACCTGATATGTCAAATATCATATTTTAAATCAAAATTTTATCGAATTAAAAATAACTAAATTATTAAAATCTAATATCCCCACGATGATCAATTCGTCGACAGCATCCAGGGTTTTCGAACTAATCCATGGATACCCTAATTATATTTATTTATATTTTTTTTATTATTTTTTTTATTAATTAATTCCATAAATCCTAAAATCTAAAGAGAGAGAGAGAGTTTCTCTCTCTCCACCCCTTCTCTTTTTTTTTTTTTTTTTTTTTTCTTTTTTTTTTCTTTTTTTTTCTTTCTTTTTCTTCTTTTTCTTTTCCTTTTCTTCTTTTTCTTCTTTTTCTTTTCCTTTTCTTCTTTGTCTTCTTTTTCTTTTCTTTTTCTTCTTTTTCTTTTCCTTTTCTTCTTTTTCTTCTTTTTCTTTTCCCTTTTCTTCTTTTTCTTCTTCTTCTTCTTCTCAGCCCTTCCCGCACCGGAACAGAGGACGGGGTCCTCCGGCCTTGATCGGCCGTTCGAGCCGCGGAGGCCAGCGGCCGACGGGAGCCACTCCCCCGATCAGGGAGGAAACATGGCCGGCGATCAATTTTGATCGCCAGCGCCAGAAATTCACAAAAAAAGACCCAAAAATAGAGTCTTTTTCTCGACCAAAAATCGATGACGCTCGTCGCCGACAGCCGCGCACAAGGGCATGAGAGGAAGGGGAAGGAAGAGGGGAAAAAAAAGAAAGACTTACCTCGGCCTTCTGTGACCTCGTCGGTGGGCAATCACGACGGAAAACACAACGGTGTCCGCGTCTCTACTTCAGGAAAATCAGAGAGAAAGAGAGGGAGAAGAGGCTGATGGATCGATTCTAAGGAGAGGGGAGACCTTCTTATAGAGGTTCCTAGGACTCCTAATAGGCTTGGGTCTCGCCGGAGAAGAAGACTCCTACCGGGAGTCTTCTTCCCGATTTTACTCTATTTTTTTTTTCTATTTTTTTTTGTTTTGGGCTTTGGGTCTGCTGGAATGGGCTTGGTTGGGTTGGGTTTTGGGCTATAACATGTCAAATATCTTTTTAGATCCTCAAAAGATTGTCGGCACTCATGTCATCATGAAAAATCTCTTGCTTATCTCAAAGTCTTGAAGAAAGGTAAATATTTTTCTTCCGACCTTAAGATGAATCGGTTGAGTGCGGTGATCCTTCCATTGAGTTGTTGTATCTCTTTCTTGGAGCTTGGATGCTTCATATTGATGATAGCTTTTATTTTTTCAGGATTAGCTTCAATTCCTCGTTGTGACATAAGAAATTCGAGAAATTTTTTGAAAACTACTCCAAATGCACACTTAGTCGAATTCAATTTCATCTGATGTCATCAAAGTGTGTCGAAGGTTTCTTCTAAGTCTTGAATATAATCAGAAGTTTAGGGGCTTTTCATCAGTATATCATCAACATAGACTTTCATGTTTTATCCAATTTATACTTTGAATAGTTTGTTGACTAACCGTTAATAAGTAGCTCCGACATTCTTTAAACCAAATGGCATTACTTTGTAATAGTAGATGCCTTTGTCGATTATGAAGGCAGTGTGCTCCTCGTCTTCGAGTGTCATCTGAATCTAATTGTAGCCTGCAAAGACATCCATAAAGCTCAAAAGTCGATATCCCAAAGTCGCATCAACTAGTTGGTCGATCTTTGGCAAGGAGAAACTGTCCTTCAAACAAGCTTTATTTAAATTTATGTAGTCGATGTAGATTCTCTATTTTTCATTGGCTTTTCTCACCATCACTATATTGGTGAGCCAATCGAGATAATTAGCTTCTCTGATAAAGCCAGCTATAAGGAGCTTGTCAACTTTTTCATCGATGGTCTTCTATCTTTCAAGAGCAAAAGGTCTTTTCTTCTGTCTCACCATCCTAATTTTAGGATCAATATTCTGCCAGTGGGTTATTACTTTCGAAGAAATTCCTAGTATGTTAGTTGTCGACCAAGCAAAAATATCGATATTTGCTCTTAGTAGATTCTCCAGTTGTTGTCATTTTTTATCAGACAATTATGATCCAATTTGGATCATTTTCTCAGGATCTTCTTCTTTTAACGGGATAGAAACCAGTTGCTCAGCTGGTTCACCCCTTTCTTCATTTTCTTTTTGATCCAACTTACTAACAGACAAAGAGTCTTCAGATTGATTATTCTTTGTAGAGATATGAAGCAATGTCGAGCAAGTTATTGATCTCCATGTATTTCTTTGACTTCATTTTTTATCAAGAATCGGATCAATAAATGGTATGTTGAAACCACTGCTCTCAGGGTATTAATTCCAGATCGTCCAAGTATGGCATTGTAAGTCGATAGAACTCGGATGACTGTGAATGTCAGGAGAATAGTACTTTATTGTGAATCTATTCTTGTGGTTAGTGGGAGAGTAATCTCTTCTTCCACGGTAACTGCATCTCCAATAAAACTGACTAATGGCATTGAGACTCTTCTGAATCGGTAGTCGTATTCAAAAAAAATCGAGTAAAAGAGAACATCAGTTGAGCTTCCATTATTGACTAAAATTTTTTTACATCATAGTTTGCTATTATCGTCGAGACAATGATAGCATCATCATGGAGAGTTTGTATTCTCCAGATATCATCTTTCAAAAAAAAAATTACATTGTCAAGTCATTGTTTCTTTGTTGACTTTTCTTCGAAAGTTGCCCCCTAGTCCTTCGGTTGCCCAGAGATCATGTTGATCACTCCCATCATTGGTTGATTGTTGATCATTTCTTCAGCTTACAGCTGAGGCTGTTGGTGGTGAGAGGTTGAGTCGGACGATCTTGTCGATATTTTTTAAGGTAGCCACATCAAATTAGGGCTTCGATTTCATCCCTGAGTTAGATATATTATTCAGTATCATGATCATGATCATGATGAAACCAAAATACTTCTTTTTGTTGCCACTCCTCGATGGTGCTTTCATCGGTAGGGGATATCGAAGATACTCCTCTCCCTCAATCTCTATTAAGATCTGCGTACGAAGAGTAGAAAGAGGAGTGTAGGAGTCATACCTATTGCCATAGTAGTTTGACCTTGGACTACATCGACGGGGTGAAGCTTCCTTATTAATCGTTGACCGGCTTGATTCAGCCAGAACTCCACTTTTTTTTTGTTTCATTTTTTAATTTTTTTTCTGTCTGATGTCGGTCAGAAGCACCTTCATCCGTACGAATATACTTGTATGCGTGCTCCAAGAGTTCAGCATAGGTCCGAGGGAGAGTCTTATCCAGAGTAGGTGAATCTGGATCCCCTCAGACCTCTCTCTTCATGGTCGAGATGGCCATATCTTCGTTGAGGTCCCTGACCTCAAGTGTGATCGTATTGAAGCAAGCCATAAAGTCTCTCAATGTCTCTATCTCGCCTTGCTTGATGGAGAAAAGACTATCTGATGTCTGTGGTACCTTTCGACTAGTGTTGAAATGGGCCATGAAGGAATGTTCGAGCTGCTCAAAGAAATTTATGCTTCCCCATTGAAGTCCATAATATTAGGCTCGAGCAGTTTTTTGAATAGTTGCCGAGAAACCAATACATAAGAGGGCATCAGTTGCCCCCTGGATGATCATGAGAGCCTTATAGCTCTCCAAATGATCAATTGGGTCGGTAGAGCTGTCATATGGCTCCATCTGCGGCATTTTGAACCGAGAAGGGATCGACTCATCCAGGATACACTGAGAGAGGTTGGGCAGTGTGAAAGTCATAGTAGTTGGAAGACTTCCGACCTTCCACTTGAAGTCAGACAAGTTGGCGATCGATCTCCTTAAACTTGCGCTCATAGTCGTCAAGCTGCTGTTGCTGAAAAAATTCATAGGTAGAATCTTCTAAAGAACTCGAAGATGGAGAAGTAGAAGGTACATGCGGTCTCTTCTCCTTCTTGATATTATGTACATGGGAAGGAGAGAGAGATCACCATGAAGGATGAGCGACATGATGGAATGCCGAGAATACGATTGCTTAACTCGATGAGAGCATCGAGACGATCATCGTTCTAGAGATGAAGAGGGTGAACACCGTAAAGGATGATGGCTGTGCCTAGATGGCACTGAATGAACCATCGGTTCCTCTGTCAGTGGTTGCTGCTGTTACTGTGTCTGTTGTTATTGAAGGTTGTAGACCGCCACCATCAATACTTTCATTTGTTTCATTAGAGTAGCAATTTGTGCATCCATAGTGATTACAGGATGCGAAGAGCTGGGCTCTACCAATGGAGGAGGGGGATCTTCCTGACGGGAAGATTGCTTCGTAAATCCTATAGAATTTTGAGCTTTAGTCTTTGCCATGATCGCTCGTATTTATCTCCCCTTCCTGGTGCGCCAATCTATTGCGGTCAATCCCTTGTTGCACCTGTCGTTGGTGAAGAGTCCTACAAAATGAAGTCTACACTGACCAAAATTATGTCCGGTGCGGACCCTCCGATGCTTAAGTCAATAGAAAGTGATGAACAGCAGATGAATATTCAAAGAGATAGAGTTTCAGCTCTCAAGAGATCTTTTTAAATGATGTTCATTTACCTCCTGATTATGGCAACCATCTGTAACAGTTAGATACGTGGGTCCCACTTGTTTCGGCATTATGTGATCATAGGATGGGTGGTTATACCCATCACTGATTATGTTCTAACCATTATGCACTTTCTGCGCTGGCAGTTTCTGATAAACTGACTATATGTTGGTAATCAAAGTATATTGATCGTATGTCGGTAGTTGTGAAAGTCCGAATGAGCATCGATCGGTTACTCTGATATGTCGATGGTCATCAATCTAAGATCAGTCGAGTTGTCATAGTTGGAGTTTGTTGATGGTTGAGGATAGCCGACTGTCAGTCGGCAAGCTAATTGATAGTCGATAGTTTGTGCTTATGAGGCCAATTGAGAGTCAAAATCGGGGAGTCAACTGAATTGTCCCAACACCTCATAATCAAGTTCTTAATATGAAATTTTATTTTATGAATAAAAAAAACTTTATGGCTATTCCTTGGTCTATTTATACCATCATATGGTAAACTACTAATCAGTATAAAATAAAATAAACTAAATTTTTTTATAAAACTCAATGTAATAACTTTATTACATAGTGTCAAATATATATCAATCATAAAATTATAAGCTAATAAGTCCCATATGATCCATATGATTCCTTAAAATCCCAAGACTCTAAGAGTGAGCCCTTTAGTCAAGGATCTGCAAAGAATTTTATCACCAATATGCTACAAACATTAGGTCCGTTAATCTCTCAGAAGAGCAAAGAATTTAACATAAATATGCTTGCAGATACTTGTACTCTTCGTATTGTAGGAAAATCTTACTACAGAATTATTATCACAGTGTATCTTTATCGGTTTGCTAATAGAGTCAATAACTTTAAGTCTTATGATGAAATTCTATAACTAGATGGTTTATGAGGAAGTTGTTGGGAATTGTGTCCCAAAGTCAATCGTCATCCTGTTGATGGTTGTACTTATCATTATAATTGTATATAAATTATTGAATTAATAAATATTATTTGATTTTTTTATCACTGTGTACATCTCATTTTGAACTCCTGTTATGTGATGAAGTCCTTAGGACTATTTGATTCGATATAGGAGGATATATCGTTTAGTCCTTAAATAAGTTCATGACCAAATGATATGCTATTACTAGGATGATAGACATAGTAAGTGTAGGTCATTGTGTGCCATATAAGTTAGTTGTCCCCTTAACCAAAGACCGTAGAGATGCTGCTATGGCATGCAGGTGAAATATAGGAGTACATTTCACTGAACGTGACCAACTCCGGAGCACTCTACTGTCAAGAGTACTCTAAAGGGATATAGGTATAACTGTCTCTCTGACCTGAGATCATCACAGTGACTTGCAAGCAACTCACTATGCTTTGATGTCGAACTACCTGAATTTCTAATTCAGTGATGAAAGATTTCTGGGCATAGTCAAGTACTTGTGAAGTCAGTGTGTGAGTCAAGATAGAATTGATCCCTCTGAATAAGTAGGAGTTAATGTATCAGTATGTTTCAATTCAGTAAAACCTTGGTCGGGGTAATCCATGTGATGGATTTTGAAAATTGAAATGCAATGTGGATGACCATATCAGAGTTGGCAATTAAATTCTAGGTCACTTTGAGCATTTAGATCAAAGAGATGAATTATATGATAACTATATTCAAATAGGTTCTTGAGTATTGCTTAGCATACATTCGGCCTATCTGGACGTCGGGTACCATTGTTAGATGGTTACTCCGATTGATACAGGAATCAGTTTCTGTGCTACCAGCTTAGCTTCGAAGCTATAGGATCACACACATTAAAAATTTCTCTCTGATCATATGGTTAATCTGAAGAGTCTCAGTCAACGAAGACTCTGGTGAAGAGTCTCACTTGACGGAGACTCTATTGAAGAGTCCCATTGGATGGAGACTCTAGAGAAGAGTCCCACTAGACTTGGACTCTATCTTTAATAAAAGATTAATTAGTGATTAAATTACTAATTAGCTTAATTTGATTGAGCATTAAAGTCTGGATCAAGTCTGATTGAATTTGATTCAATCAAGTCAAGTCTGATTAGGTTATGAGATGACCTAATCAGTAAGGAAGAAATGATCCTGATTTGATCGGATCTATGGCTCAATTAATTTATTGATTTGATCAAATTTAATTAATATTATAAGAGCCTAATTAGATTAAATTCACCATATTTTCTTTGGGTCTGATTGGATTGCGTTTGAAAGAAATCTAATTGGTTAAACCCTAGAGTCCTAAATGAGTAGGACTCTATCCCTTGCACCACCTAAATTATCTCATGCCTTTTCTCACCGCACAAAATTAGTTTGTATATGAGAAAACTAAAAAATAATCCTTGTTTTGTCTCTTATTAAGGATATAAATTGGTTAGTTTTGATTTAAATTCAAATTAGTTTGAATTTCAACTTAAAATCTTAGCCATATCCTTCCACACGTTGGCTGTTTTTTAAGGGATCTATTGTGTATGAGAAAAGGAGGTCTTTCCAATTGATTTTTTTATCTAATTTTTTTTAGTAAGTCTCTCTTTAAGTTAGATAAGGGTGAAAAAATATTGGTGTTGAATTGAAATTCAAAAGAGTTTGAATTACAACAAACTCCAGCCCTTATTTTGTTTTATCTGGTTTGTGTAACAACCATAAAAAGGCCATAATTTTGTGTGCCATAAGAAGAGAGCTCTTCACCATGAGATACTTCTTTAGGATGGGAGGATTGGGTGGGTTTCCTTCCTCCTTGGCATGAACAAAAGAGGAGACCGTTCTCCTCTTGGGTGAGAGACCTAGAACTGTTCTAGATTTTTGGGTGAGAGAAAAATCAAAGAGAAGAGAGTCTTCATCTAAATTTTTTTTGCCATTCAGCATCCTTCTCTGATCTATCTTTAATATCAGAAAGGTTCGAGATGATCGAAGAAGGAGATCAAGTTAGATCTGCCATCAGAAATCGACTGCGTGAACTAGCACTCTCGCGAAGGGCTGATCGGTCCGAGGGGCTTTGTGTGGACCATTCATAGAGACTGGATGTATGTGCAGCTACTCGATATTAGTGAGAGCTTCATACCATGCTTATCAGTAGTGGAGATCATCAACCCATGAAAAGGTGATGAGTTCTGAACTCTACCGACATAATCTAAAGGTTAGATCAAATTCAGGGCATCGATGTGATCGATATAATTTTCTATTTTATTTTAAATTTTATATGTAAATTTTTATATCATAGATCCTTAATGATAGTTTAGATCTAATTTAAGATATATTTAGAAGATTAAAATATTTAATTTTTTATTATTTTAGTATAAAATTTTAAAAATATATGCTTTGAACTATCCATTTTTCCTTCATATGGTATCAGAGTCAGGTTTCTTATGACATAAATTTTTTTATGTATAATTTAATTTTAATTATTTAGATTAGATCTAAATAGTTAATTTTAAATCTGAGTAGTATAGTAATCTGATTGGATAGATCCTCATAGCCATTCGATCATAGGAGAAATCATGATTTCACTATCCTATTTATCCATTCAATGGGATCTCCTATGGCGTGTAGGGGTGCTATGCGGTCTTTTCCATGATGATGAACAATGAAAAAATTTTAAAAATTTTATTTTAGATCTAAAATAATATATATTAGATCTAAAATTAAAGTTTTGATCATTATATGATTGATTGTAAAAATATTTTATAAAATTAAAAATTATTTTCAAACATTGAACCCAAACCCATATCAGTCCAAAACTTAATTGAGAATTAAGTGATCTAGATTTGAGAATTAAAGATCTAAGGCATTAATTTCATAACTCATGGGTTAATGGGTTAGCTCAAGTTAAGTCCATTTAACTGAGTTAGACCTAGGATTAGAAATCATTGATAATGGATCATGTTAGTAATTGATCAAATCTAATTAAAAGTTAATTCTGATTGGGTCAATTTTTTCTCTTGATCAATTTCAATAGTTGTAGTTGGTCAAATCCATATCTTTGATTAGACCAATATGGACTTTGATCGTAGCTCCATGGTCAAATCTAACTCTATAAGTTGATCAAATTGAAAATGACTAACCAGTTGGTGTCTAAAATAAGTATGGCAACCATGATCGATGGTCATTAATTGAGAGCTACTCACATAGATTGAGTCTATATTGAGTTAATGGCATATTCCTTCCATTAATCTCACTTACCTAGCCAACATGGTAAATCATATTTTGATTAGATCACTTAATGATTGGAGTTGACTCATGCTAACTAGAAAATCAGTATGACTGATTTAGGTGTCCCTAGTTCAACTTATCTTGAGTCCTCTTTATGACTTGGTAAAGCCAGTAGGAGGATTCATGACTGGTTGACTGGACTAGCTTATGCCTGATCTTCTTAAATCTAACTTGATAAAGTTAGTGGGAGGATTAAGATTAACTGGTCAAGTCTCATCTCATCTCTCAATTCAACTAATTAAATCCTCTAAAATTGTTAGGTCCCTAAAATCAAATAGTTATGGCGATAACTAGATCATAGCCTCCCATTAAGTTAGATGATAATGAGTCTAATGGTTTAGATGATCATTGGAGGCACCACACGTCTGGTGCTCATCTAGCTATCAGAATTATCATTCATAATATGTTGTTTTATTTGTATCTTTCTGATGATGGTCAGGTTGGCCAAGCCACACTCGGGCCTGGTTACTCATTTGTTAGATACACTAAATTCTGGCATGTTAATGGTTGGACCTAACCAGAACTTTCAGTGGAGGTGCCACACGCCTGCTGAAGAGGTGTTTAGGGCAAAATTGAATACTAAAAATTATTAGATAAAATAATTGGTTAAGAACCTACCTTGGGTACATAAGGGTTGGCCAAGCCACACTCGGGCCCATGTGCAGTCCATGTGGATTCTAGTACCCACTAAAGAATTAATGTAATTTTTTGAATTGAAGATAGAGGCTATCAATTTGAATAAAATAGTGGGAGAACCTTTAAACTAAAATCCATGTCTTTAGACTTAATCAATTCATATGCTAATTAGGTTCTGATTTTTCTTTTGCAGTTATGGCCACCACCTTGTCGCTCCGATCACTATTAGATAGTGATAAATTGATGGGACCAAATTTTGATAGCTGGTATTGAAAGCTCAAAATAGTTTTGGAGCATGAATGGATCTTGTATGTATTGACAGATCTGGCACTCGAGGAGCCAGCTCCGAATGCGCGTAGCATGGTCAGAGACACTTATCAGAAGTGGCTCAAGATCGAACTATGGTTCGTTGTATTATGCTGGCAGTGATGAATGATGAGTTTAGCCATCGTTTCAAGAATGCTCTACTACAGGATATGTTGCAAATATTGAATGAGTCCTTTGGCACACCCGACAACATTGAGAGGCACAAGACTAGTTGTGCCATCTTCAACGCTCGAATGAGGGAAGGAGCATCAGTCACTGATCATGTATTGTATATGATCGAGATGATTGAGTACCTAAGGAAGCTCAACTTTTTTATGCATGAGCAATTGACAAAAGATGCTATTCTGAACTTTCTGCCCAAGTCCTACCTCCCTTTTCTTACTCATTTTCGAATGACAAAGCCTACAGTTAACTACCATGGTTTGCTGGGGTTACTGCAAAACTTTGAGAAGGATCACTAGCTCCAAAAAGAGTTGGTGAATGTTGTGGGAGGATCTTCTTCTGGACGTCGATCCTTTAAGAAAGAAAAGAAGAATAAGAAAAGGGTGCAAAGTGTTAGGGCATCCAAGCCTAATCAGACCAAGAAACCCAAGTCCGACCAGAGTCAGACAGATTGCTTCTACTGCAAGAAGCAGGGGCACTGAAAAAGAAATTGTTCTCAATACATTGCCTCCCTAGATCCGAACAAATCAAGAAAGAAGCAAGTTGTTGCTGGATAAGGTAATTATATGATAACACCTTATAATTTCTCAATTTATGATTCCACTATCTAGGTATTAGATACTGAAAGTTCTTTTAATATTTGCAATTCATTGTAGGATCTACAGGTCAGTAGGAGATTTGAAGAAGACGAAAGATTTCTTAATGTTGGAGATGGAAGACCAGTTTCAGTTCTAGCGTTAGGGACTATTAAGCTTGTATTTAAGTCTAATATAATTGTTCTAAGTGAATATTATTTTTATTCTTTTTTTTTATTGAATATTATTTCTGTAGGCCTTTTGGCCATGTATGGTTATAAAATTTTAACAAAAAAAATAATTTTAATATCATTATGAATGATGTTAATGTGATAAATGGACAACTGAACAATGATATTTATATATTATCACAACCTGTTAGTATAATATACACATCCAACGAATGTCCTAGAATTAGTGATGTCTCCGATATCTACCTTTGGCATTGTAGGTTAGGTCATGTTAACAAGTGTTGGGAAATATATCCCAAAAGCCAATCGTCAACCTATTGACGGTTGAGCAACCTTGTATTGTAATTGATTTGTTAATAAATTTTTGGCATTCTCATCATAAGTTATCACTTTCTAATAAACTCTATTGTTGTGATGAAGTCCTTAGGAATATTTAAGTTCGATAAAAAGAAGATTTATCGATTAGTCCTTAAAACTATTCACGACCAAATGATAGGTTGTTAATAAGGACGATAGCTTCTATCGAGCATAGGTTGGTAGGCCATATGGGTTGGTTGTTCTTTTAACCAAAGAGTGTGGAGACACTGGTATGGCATACAGATCAGATGTAAAGGTACATCATCATTGAACGTGACCAACTCCAGAGCATTCTACTGTCGAGAATGTCTCTGATGGAATATAGGTATAAGTATCCCTTAGACCTGAGATCACCTCAGTAACTTGCAAGCAACTCCTGTGCTTTGATACTGGACTAACTAAATTTCTAATTCAATGACGGAAGGCTTTTGGGCACAGTCAAGTACTTGCAAAGTTGGAGTGTGATCAAGATGGGATTGACCACTCCAAGAGTTAGAGAAGAATGAGTCGCTGTATTTCAATTTAGCAAAACCTTGGCCAGGATAATCCATCAGATGGATTTGATATTTTGAAATATAATGTGGACAACCTAATCAGAGTTGACAGTTGAACTCTGAGGTGTTCTATAAATATTTTAGTTAAGGAGATGAATTATATGGAAACTATATCCGCATGGGTTCTAAGGATGTTGTTCTACGCATTCGACCTATCCGACCATCGGGTATCATTGCTAGATGGTCACTTCGATTGGTATAAAAATTTATTCTTGCACTACCAGTTTAGGTTTGGATCTATGAGATCACACACATTAGAGTTCACAATCCGATCAGATGGTTGATCAATGATTAAGAATCGTTCTAGGGTTAAACGATCAATATGATTGATATTTAACCTAGTGCAAGTGTTGTAAGAGAATTGATCAGCAATTCGATTGCTAATTGACTTAATTTGATTAAGCCAATAGGCTGAGATTAAGTCTAATTGAATATGATCTAATTAGATTTGGTTTGGGCTTGATTGGATCAAGTCCAATTGGTTTATTAGATAAGCCAAGTGCAAGAAAAAACTAGTCTTAATTCAAATAGAACTTGGGTCAACCTAATTTCTAATTTGACTAAAAAATTAAATCAGATTTAAATCTAATTTAATCTAATTAAATTATTGGGTTCTGGTGGTATAGCGGAAGGATTATGTGTTTAAAATTTTCATTCAAAACACCCAATGCACTAAAAGCCCTAATGCCCAGAAACTCTTGACTATAATAATCAAAGCAAAATAAATATAAATTAGGATAAGAAGAATATCTATAGTGCTTATCTAAATTTTTACAAGATGTCCAAGTGTCTGCCCTTCAATGGTGATCCACACAGAAATTGAATTAAAGACAGCACTCCTTCTTCACCTTGCTTCAAGAGTTCTAGCCCCTAAAACTCGACTAGCCTCGTACCTGTCAAGTTTTTTCAAGAACCTAACCTCACCCTCTTAGAACCTCCTCTGAATTTTTTATTCTCCTTCTTTAGGATCCTTACAACTCTTGTTAGGATCAGATAAGACTTTATCTTAAATCCCAAAGCCTTGTCCTAAAACTAAGATAGGTTGTAAGAAAGAAAAGAGAGCAATAGGAGAGAAATTGGAAACCCCTCTTAGATTCTTCAGATACCCAGCACCCTGACCTATTTATAGCCACCAGAGGGATGCCAAAAGAGAGGGACATGCCTTATCTAAAAGGCATATCTGATCTGATTATCAGAGATAAGAGTTTCTTCAAGCAGAAGGACTCTTATCCATGATACGTCAATCAGCACCTTGGTCTGTGCGCGTGCAACCAAAGAAGGGATATTTTCATGTTCCTTCTCAAATCAAAAAAATCCTTAAAAATCTATGTGGATTGGGGATTCATTTTAGATTCCAAAAAAATAAAAATGGTGATAAAATTCTAATGGAAGGATGCTATCCTCGCACCTCTTCATGCAAGTGCTGATCACCATGCGCGCAGGCAATAGGACCGACTTACGGCATCCGTTTGGTATCTAGATAAGTCTGAAAAAATTATAAAAAAATTAAAAAATATATCTTATCAAATACAAAACATTATTTCCAAAAATTATTCTAATTTGAAAGTATTTGATAGGGAGAAGAATGCTCCAAATCACAAAGAGATGCGACGCTTCTGCGCTCGCACGCGAGACATCCTTCCTTTTCCAATTTTTTCTCTTCTCCAAAAATTCCAAAAAAAATATATCTCATACTTTAAGATATACATTAAAGGATGGAAGGTGATATGAGCTATCACACATAATTTAATCCCATAAAAAAATAATATATTTTTTTTTGCCCACACCAATACTTGTACGCAGAACCTGTTTTGCACTAAGAGTCTACCACAACTTGGACTCTTCATAATTGGTGTTAACATAGGATATGGTGCCCTAATTTGAGCTGCTTCCAGGTGATATGACCTGACCCAAATATCTACCAAATTGGGCTAGTTAATTTGCAAGGGATGGGATCAAATTGGTCTCCAAAGGAGCAAGGGTTTTCACACGTGCTAGCATGCTTACCGGAACCCTGATTGAATCCAAAATTCCAATCAACATTTTTCAAAAGGATCCTTGGCCAATTTCTATATGTGTGTGACCCATTGGGTTTCATATCTAGCTGGCAGTAGATCTGGATATAAGTTGACCAAATTTGATTAGATTTCAATCTAATCGATTTAGGTCCAATCGAGCTAACCCGAGTTCAACAATTAGAATCCTTTGTAATTGGCGATCGAATTAAACTCTTTAATTTGATCAAAAATTTACAAATCAAGATTGACATCTAGCAATATATCATGACTACCCAGAAGATACAAAATTTGATAAAAAAAATTAAATATATCCTTCAGTGGCAAATTATCGTGCAATTCAATCCCTCGATCATCCTTTCACCCTGAATATGTTCATGAGTATGAAATCATGTCAAACTCAAACACATATTCATATCGATTCTCAATTAACCAATGATGACTCCAATAAAGAAGCTTAAAAACTTTCTCTAATCTCCTTCCTGCTTTTAGCCAAAAGATTTTTCTGAGTCATCTAGGATTGAGAATACACAGGATGCGATCTCCTCTTACTAGGAGTGATCGATTCTATATTGACCTATTCACAACCTTCATACACACTCCACCATATCCAGAACACCCCGTACATGTCTTAATACCATGCCTAGGTATGAAGCAAAATATGAGTTCATGTGCACAAGATTTCATGATGGTTTCAGGTCTAAGGATTACTTGCACAACTCCCACTTAGAGAACTATCTTTGATATGCAAATAAGGCTTCCATTAGATGTTCTCTTTTATCGAGTCAATTCAGTGGACTCATTTCTCAAATGAGTACCCACATCCTTGTATTAGTGTCTCACACAAGTGGCTAGTGAGATCTGCTACCCTCTCCATTAAGCATACATAGGATGTACCAGTCTATCCGGAACATTGATCCCCGACTCAATGCTCCTACGACCAGAAATATTTAATATTAGGATTTAAGATTTTAGGTCTCACTAGCATGACCCATTCATGTCTCCTAAAATCATTATCCTAATCTTTGGAGTTCATCATAATCTTAGACATATTAAGATGCAGCTAATATGATAAATCAATATCTCAAATAATAAATATCATTTCATGAGTTGAAAAATTATAAAGAAAGTCCCATTGCAACACATTTGTGATTGTCTTATAGGATATTTTTTTTTCAATCTCCCACTTACACTAAAGCCAATCACCTTTGTATCTCATACAATCAAGATGGCGATTATATAGCTGCTGTGGTATGGCCTTAGTGAATGGGTCTGCTATATTGTTCTTTTTGTCTACTCGTTCAAAGATAACATCTTATCTTTAACGAGATAGAAACGTCTGAGGATGTGCTTGGATTTATAATGAGACCTAGGTTCTTTATCTTGAATAACAGCCTTAGTGTTATCAAAATAGAGTGACACCGATCCTTCAATCTTAGGAACGACTTTTAAATCTATGATGAGTTTCTTCATCCAGACAACTTCTTTAATGGCTTCACTAGCAGTAACATACTCTGGCTCAGTAGTTGAGTCAGCTACTATCTGCTGTTTGGAACTCTTCCAACTCACTGTCCCATCAATTAGGATAAACACATATTTTGATATTGACTTGCTATCATCTACTTTCCAATGATCCTTCCTTAGATCAGCCTAAAATCTACTAGCTATGCCCAAAGCATAAGTTACATCAGGCTTGGTACATAGTATGGCATACATAATTGATCCCACAGTCGAAGCATAAGGGATTTCATTCATCCTTTTCCTCTCTTCTGATGTCTTAAGACATATTTTCTTAAAGAGACGTATACCATAGCTTACAGACAAGTAACATTTCTTACTTGCCTCCATATTAAATCTCTTTAATATGAGATCTGTGTACCGTGATTGGGATAAGCTTAACATCCTTTTAGATTTATCTCTATAGATCTTTATATCCAGTATATAGGATGCTTCACCCAAGTCTTTCATAAAAAACTTATTCGATAGCTAAGTCTTGACCGATTGCATCATTGGGATATCATTCCCAATGAGCAGTATGTCACCAACATACAGAACCAAGAAGATAATAACACTCCCACTTGTCTTCTTGTATACACATAGTTCATCTGTATTTTTGATAAAATCAAACTCTTTGACTGTCATATCAAATCGAATGTTCCAGCTTCTCGAAATCTGCTTCAATCCATAGATGAATCTCATTAGCTTGCATACTTGATTTGCTCTCCCACTTGAGACAAATCCCTCTGGCTGAGTCATATAGACCACTTCTTCTAGATTACTATTGAAAATCAGTCTTGACATCCATCTGCCAGATTTCAATATCATAGTATACTGCTATAGCAAGCAAAATTCGGACGGACTTGAGCATAGCCACTGGTGAGAAGATTTCATCATAGTCAATTCCTTGCCTTTGACTGAAACCTTTCATCACTAATCTAGCTTTATAGGTTTCTACTTGGCCATCTACTCCGATCTTCCTTTTGAAGACCCACTTGCACCCTATTGGGGTCATACCCTCAGCTGCATCAACCAAGGTCTACACTTGATTGGTATTCATCAAGTCCATCTCAATTTTTATAGCTTCCAGCTATCTGTCTGAGTCCCTACTCATGACAGCTTCCGAATAGGTCAGTGGATCAACATCCTGAATGATGTTGATAAAATTGTTATTCTCAATGATAAAATTATATCTCAGAGATGCTTGACGTACTCTATCTGACCTTCGGAGAGGAGGTGTGTATAGTGGATGTACCTCATCCTTGGATATTTTTGATTGAGAATCTTCTTGTGGTCCAACCACTGATATTTCTGAATCGATTTATAGATCATGAACTTTCATAAATTCAATATTCCTCCCACTACCTCCTTCTTGGATAAATTCATGTTTCAAGAAAGTGGCGTGCCTACTAACAAACACCTTTTGTTCAGTAGGGTGGTTGAAATAATATTCATTAATTTTATTAAGATACTCTACAAACTTACACTTATCTGATCTAGCATTAAGCTTATGTTCAAAAATATTTTTGACATAAGTAGGACAGCCCAAAGTCTTAAGATATTTAAGATTATGCTTCCTTCCATTCCATATCTCATATAGAGTGCTTGTAACAGACTTTGAAGGTATTCTATTTAATATATATGTGACAGTCTCTAAGGCATTATCCCTAGAAAGATATTGAGAGATCGATGAAGCATATCATAGACTGCACCATATCCATTAAAGTGCAATTCTTCTTTTCTGCTACACCATTTAACTGAGGTGTATAAGGAGGGATCCATTCAGAGAGAATACCTTTACTTTTAAGATGATCAAAAAATTCACTGGATAAGTACTCTCCTCTTCGATCAGATCGAAGAACTTTGATACTTTTTTCAATTTATTTTTCGACCATACCTTGATACTCCTTGAACTTATCAAAAGCTTCGAATTTATATTTCATAAGATACATATATCCGAACCTTAATAAATCATCTGTAAAGATAATGAAATAGGAGTATCTTCTTCTGGCCTGAATTGTTATCAGTCCATATACATCTATATGTACTAGAGCTAACAACTCACTTGTCCTCTCTCCATATTAAGAAAATAGAATCTTGGTCATCTTACCCATGAGATAAAATTTATAAGTCCCCAATGATTCATAATCATTTGGATTAAAAAATTCTTCTTTGTATAACTTATTTATCTTTGACTCACTAATATGACCAAGGCGATAATGCCAGAGATATGTGACATTCATATTTTCTCTCTTTTTTTTCATATTTCTTTTAATATAAAAAATATTTTTATTGAGTGCAAGAATTAAAAGATTGTTATCAATATAACCACTGCCATAAAATTTATTAAAAAAAAATAGAGCATCCATTTTCCATTAGCCTTATTTCATAACCTTGTTTTAACAACAAAGGTATAGAAATAATATTTCTAATGACTTTTAGCATGTAATAACAGTCTTTTAATTCTAAAGTTTTGTTCGAAGATAAATCAAGCATATAGGTTCCCACAGTCTTTGCGCAAATAGACTCTCCACTTGCGCTATAAAGCTCAAGGTCACCTCTTTTTAGACCTTTGATATTCTATAGTCACTATAATGAATTATAAATATACGATCCACAGATGATATCCAATACCCAAATATCAGAGTCTGAATCACTCAAAAAATAAGTCTGTATTATATACATATCTTTTGGTGTTACACTTGCACCCTGCTTCAATCTTGCAAGATAATTCTTGTAATTATACTCCCAATGTCTAAATTTTTCATAAATAATATCCATACGGACATCATTACCTTCTCATTATTACTGACCAATCTAAGGTCAAAAATATCCAGAACATCGGAGTTCTTTTTCGATATAAACCTAATTTACAAGTTTCTCAACCAATTCACATAGTTGTATCGGTCAACATAATTTTATTTATGGTATCATGGAGTAAAAATAAAGAAGTCATAATATAGACTTAAATCTATATAAAATAATAGTATAAGCAGACCACTCATGTTTGACATACATAACTAGATGAGGACTTTTAAAATTAGTTATGTCTCTACTATTTTAGCAGATACCATAGCCCTCTCCTATGGTAAACGAGATATTTTTTATATTTATCTTAGTAAGATTGAGATCCTAATTCCTCATAACGATCTTGTATTAACACAATAAATTCTTATGAGTTCATAGATAGGAAACTCTTTCCAGTTACATCTCATGCAATTCTTAATATTTTATCTTGGCCTCTAAAATATTATTAGCCTTGTGTTAACACAACAAGCTATAATATTTTAGTTAAGTAAGACCCTTCATTTCAATATAGTCAAAATTGAATATAATTATCCTTGTGTTAGCACAACAAAGCAGTATATCCAAAATTATCGTAAGCATCTTTTATACACCAGGATTATGTTATATCAATCTTTATGATAAGTCTTATGGTAACACAACAAACTAGCCATAGTTCATGATGTAACATTAACTTAGTATGAAGGAAGGTCCTTAGTAGTGTTTAAAATACTAAGATACCTTCATTCAAGATTCGAACTAATCTAATTGGCTAGAAAAGTGTTAAGATTAGTGGGGGTCCCCCCATTGCTTTTTTTAGATACAAATAAAATTGGCCAGGCCAGCAATAGAACCAATTAAATAACCACCATATTTGAAACACTCCTTAGACACCAATTAATTAATCGATTCAAAAAAATAGGTCAGCTTCTGATTCACAATACTACAACTTAATATGATTTTTATGAGGGCTTTAATGGTCTCAAATACATCCTAATTGAATCTATCACAAGAATGCACTATAATAGTTTTATCTTAATAATCATAACAACTAATTATGGTATCTTATCATATCTCTAAGATATGGAAGCAGAATCATACAATATGATTATAACTAAACATCTCAAGCATATCATATATGCATAAAGCTCTAATAACATGTATGAATATAAAATACTCTTTTCACGATTCTTCTTCTTGGAACATCACAGTGGCACCCCTACACGCCATAAAAGTACCCTATTGAATAGGAAGAGAGGGTCTCTGAACCCTACTTGCTCTTATGACCGAACGGCCTGGTGATGAACTCCAATTAGAGTACTAAGCTACTAAAAAAATTTTACATACACATCATACATTTTATATTTAAAACATATCTTTAAGACATGATAGGATTTGGATGTTCAATCAGGTTCAACCCTTGACCCGACTTGAACCAAACCAAAAACTCATGCTTGATCACAATCAAGATAATAATTTAATCTTTGATTACATAAATCAAGATAGGCTCTGATACCACTGTTGGATTTCGATGGCACAGTGGAAGGATTAGTGTTTAAAATTTTCATTCAAAACACCCATGCACCGGAAGCCCTAATGCCTAGAAACTCTTGACTATAATAATCAAAGCAAAATAAATATAAGTTAGGATAAAAAGAATACCTATAGTGCTAATCTCAATTTTCATAAGGCATCCAAGTGTTCGCCCTCCAATGATAATCCACACAGAAATTGAACCAAAGATAGTGCTCCTCACCTTGCTTCAAGAATTCTAGCCCCTGAAACTCGACTAGCCTCGTACCTATCAAGTTTCTTCAAGAACCTGACCTCACCC
The DNA here is from genome assembly GCF_000442705.2 of Elaeis guineensis. Classification (NCBI taxonomy): domain Eukaryota; kingdom Viridiplantae; phylum Streptophyta; class Magnoliopsida; order Arecales; family Arecaceae; genus Elaeis; species Elaeis guineensis. The sequence goes on from NC_025997.2 coordinate 56,298,215, forward strand.
TCTTAGAACCTCCTCTGAACTTCTGATTCTCCTTCTTTAATATCCTTACAACCCTTGTTAGAACCAGATAAGATTTTGTCTTAAATCCCAAAGCCTTGTCCTAAAACTAAGATAGGTTGTAAGAAAGAAAAGAGAGCAACCGGAGAGAAATTGGAAACCCCTCTTAGATTCTTCGGATACCCAGTGCCCCAACCTATTTATAGCCACTAGAGGGACACCAAAAGAGAGGGATATACCTTATCCAAAAGGCATATTTGATCTGATTATCACAAATAAGAGTTCCTTCAAGCAGAAGAACTCTTATCCATGATACATCGATCAGCACCCTGGTTTGCATGTGTGCAACCAAAGAAGAGATATTTTCATATTCCTTCTCAAATCATAAAAATCTTTAAAAATCCACGTGGATTAGAGATTCAATCTAGATTCCAAAAAATAAAAAATAATGATAAAATTCTCATGGAAGGATGCTATCCTCACACCTCTTCATGCAAGTGCTGATCACCATGCGCGCAAGCAACAGGACCGACTTATGGCATCCATTTGGCATCCAGATAAGTCTGAAAAAATTTTAAAAAAATTATCAAAAATATATTATCAAATGTAAAATGTTATTACCAAAAATTATTCTAATCTTCTAATCTGAAAGCATTTGATAGGGAGAAGGACTCTCCAAATCATGGAGAGATGCGATGCTTCTGTGCACGCGCACGAGACATCCTTCATTTTCTAATTTTTTTTCTTCTCCAAAAATTTTAAAAAAAATATATCTCATACTTTAAGATATACACCAGAGGATGTAAGGTGATGTGAGCTACCACACATAATTTAATCTTATAAAAAAATAATATTTTTTTTTCTGCCCACGCCAACACTTGTACGTAGAACCTGTTTTGCACCAAGAGTCCACCACAACTTGGACTCTTCATAATTGGTGTTAACATAGGATGTGGTGCCCCAATTTAAGCTGCTTCTAGATGATATGACCTGACCCAAATGTCTACCAAATTGGGCTAGTTAATTAGCAAGGGATGGGACCAAATTGGTCTCCAAAGGAGCAAGGGTTTCCACACGTGCTAGCATGCTTACCGGAACCCTGATTGAATCCAAAATTCCAATCAACCTTTCTCAAAAGGGTCTTTGGCCAATTTCTATATGTGTGTGACCCATTGGGTTCCACATCTAGCTGGTAGTAGGTCCGGATATAAGTTGACCAAATTTGATTAGATTTCAATCTAATCGATTTAGGTCCAATCGAGCTAACCCGAGTTCAACTATTAGAATCCTTTCTAATTGGCGATCGAATTAAACTCTTTAATTTGATCAAATACCTACAAGTCAAGATTGATATCTAACAATATATCATAACTACTCAGAAGATGTAAAATTTGATAAAAATATAAAATATACCTTTCAGTGGCAAATTATCGTGCAATTCAATCCTTCGATCATCCTTGCACCCTGAATATGTTCATGAGTATGAAATCATGTCAAACTCAAACACATATTCATATCGATTCTCAATTAACCAATGATGACTCCAATGAAGAAGCTTAAAAATTCTTTCTAATCTCCTTCCTACTTTTATCCAAAAGACTTTTCTGAGTCATCTAGGATTGAGAATACACGGGATGCGATCTCTCCTCTTACTTGGAGTGATCGATTCTATATTGATCTACTCACAACCTTTATACACACTCCATTATATCCAGAACACCCCGTACATGTCTTAATGCCATGCCTAGGTATGAACCAAAATATGAGTTCATGTGCATAAGATTCCATGATGGTTTCAGGTCTAAGGATCACTTACACAACTCCCACTTAGAGAACTATCTTTGACATGCAAATAAGACTTTCATTAGATGTTCTCTTTTATCGAGTCAATTCAGTAGACTCATTTCTCAAATGAGTACCCATATCTTTGTATTAGTATCTCACATAAGTGGCTAGTGAGATCTGCCACTCTCTTCATTGAGCATACATAGGATGTACCAGTCTATCCAGAATATTGATCCCCGACTCAATGCACCTATGACCAGAAATATTTAATATTAGAATTTAAGTTTTTAGGTCTCACTAGCATGACCCATTCATGTCTTCTAAAATTATTATCCTAATCTTTGGGGTTCATCATAATTTTAGACATATTAAGATGCAGCTAATATGATGAATCAATACCTCAAATAATAAATATTGTTTCATGAGTTGGAAAATTGTAAAGAAAGTCCCATCGCAACACACTTACGATTGGCTTATAGGGTACTTTTTCTTCATAAATTAGGTTCTTAATTGGGTTAAGACCTATTTTAGTTGGGTTGATTTGATTTTGGTTTGATTTGATTTGAGAAACTAGATTGGAACCAGACATAGATTGAATCTTAGTAAGACTAGGATTCCACCTTGCACCAATTTAGCACCCACGCCCACTCTCTCTTATCCCATGCCCACTCTCTCTTATTTTATGCGACAAAACTTATCTCCCAGGTCTTCACACATGCCCAAAACTTTCCTCTCTTTTTCTCTTACATAGAAAGTGGTTGTGGATCAAGTCAAAGTATGAATTAGTTTAGATTTCAAATTCTATGTGATAGAGTTTTAGGAAACCAAAATTCTTTCCTTATGGTACTGATTTTATTCAGATTTTTTTTGAAATTTTTATGGATTTTATGGCATATAATATGTTCTCTTTGCTGGTGGTCCACAATAGAAAAAGAAGGAGGGGACGCCCAAGAGTTGGGTGCCCCTTGTCTTGCCATGTTTGGATAATCCTTGACTAGATTTTTAAACTAGACAAAGACTCAATCATATCTCTCTATTTAAAATGAATTTCTTTATGAAATTTTTGTAGAAAATAAAAAAAAGAGAGACATTTGGGGCATATAAAAATCAGAGAGAAAGAAGGTTGGGGTGTGGAGATACAATAGACACAAGACTAGGTGTCTAGGTGAGAGCAAAGAGAAGAAGAAGAGGGTCTTCTTCTAGGGTCGCTGTGTTCACCTCTTCTCTTCCTCCATCTTGAGTTTTTTGAGAGTGTCTCAGATTTAAAACTCCTTCTCCTACTTCTCATCTTTAAAAGAGTCCTAATCAAAAAGAAGAAAGTATCTGATCGACCATCAAAGAAGGATCAGCACAGTACTAGCATACTGTGCTGATTTTCTGGACCAAGACTTCTGATCGTGATTCGTGGGCTTGTGTGGATGACTCTTAGAGATCAGATGCATGTACGGCTTACAACATCATCCTTAAGCTCGAATCAGCAAAATTAGAATGTCTAACTTGCAAGATAATAGATCTGATCTATTATATTTTACATACATTAGATGTAGTATAGAAACATGTTGATATGATCAACATGTAGTTCTTGCTCTTTATATTTTAATTTTTAATTTAATACCATGTAATAATCATGTAATAGAATCTTAGATCTAAAAATTCTCTAATTTTATAAGATAAATTTTGATTTATTTTAATCTTTCGCTACCTGATTTTGAAAAAGTTTCAAGATCTAACCCTGAAACTCTAGATCTGGTTCCTTCAATTGGTATCAAAGCCTAGGTTATTTATTATATGATTATTTATACATGCTTAGATTATTTCTTAGATTAGATCTAATTTATAATCTAATTGTTAAATATAAAATTAAAATTTTTAGATCAATCACGAACTGTAGGTTGTCCTGCTATAAGGTTTACCCCTTAGAGTGCAAAGGTTGTCCTAGTTTGTGTAGATCTATCTTTAATCATAAATTTGTTAGATATGATTTAGATTAAATTTATAATTTATTAGATTTAAAAGGTGTTTAAATCTAAAATAAAACCTCTTTGTTAATAATTTCTGCGCAAAGAACCATCATATATTTGTCTGAAAAATTTGTGCAATTTAAAGTTGAAATTATTTGAATTACATGAACCTATTTAGATTAGATCTAAAGTAGTTTCATACTTATTTTTCTTATATTTTAATTATTAATCAAATATGCAACTTGGTTGGTAGAACCATATTGTAAAAATATTTTACAAAAATAAAAATTATTTTCAAAAAACCGAACCCCATCCCTCAGTCCAAAACTTAATTGAGAATTAAGAAGTTATTTGATTAGGTTCTAGGATTGTGAATTGAAGAACCTAAAACACCAACCATAACACATTGGGTTAATGGGTTAATGGGAATTAGTTTCATTAATTGGGTTAGACCTAAGGTTAGATTAAAGATGGACTTAATCAGAGAATTGACTAAATCTAATCAATTGTTGTCTTAGATTAGGTCAAGGATTCTCTAGATCAATTACAATAGTTGTAGTTGGTCAAGTCCATGTCTTTAATGAGAACCAAATGGACTTGATTCTTGGCTAAGTGGTCTAGCACGAACTGTTAGCTTGATCTAATCGAAACTAATTAAACCAGTTGGTGTCTAAGGTAAACCAAACCGATGATTTTTAATTGGCAGCCCACTTACCTGGCAATTTCTGATGGTGTCTAAGGCAAGCTTTGACAGACCCTCCCACCGATCGAACTTACCTGGCCTCTTGGTGAAATTATGTTTTGATCGAATCATTTGACTATTCGAGCTAACCCATGTCAGCTAGGTAAATCAATGTGAGGATCATGATAAGCTGGTTCATCTGATCTCCTCTTCTAAATTAATTAAATTCTTTAAAATTATTAGGTTCTTAAAATGAATTAGTTATGATGATAACTAGATCATAGCCTCCCATTAAGTGGATGATAATGGGTCCATCAGTTGGATAATCATTGGAGGCCCAAAGGTCTGGTGCTTATCGGCTGATGGAATTGTCATTCATAATATGATTTCTTGACTGTATCTTTCTAAATAGTGGTTAGGTTAGCCAACCAAAGTTGGGCCTAATCATTCATTAGCTAGATGGGCCAAGTATGATCATGTTAATAGTTGGACCTAACCCAACCTTTTCAATGGAGGCCAAAGCCTACTGATTAGAGACTGGGACAAAATTTAAATTACTAAAAATTATTTAGAGAAACAAGTGGTTATGAACCAACCCTTAGATGTACATGGGTTGGCCAACCAAAGTTGGGCTTGTGTGCAGTCTAAGTGGATTCTAGTACCTACTAAGAAATTAAGATAATTCTTCGAATTGGAGGTAGAGGCTATCAATTCGAATAAAATAGTGGGAGAAACCTTTTGATTAAAGTCCAAATCTTTAGGTTTAACGAATCGATTACTAATTAGGTTATGATTTTTCTTTGTGCAGATACGGCCACTTTCCTATTGCTCCGATCATTATTGGACAATGAAAAGTTGGTGGGACCCAACTTCGGTAGCTGGTATCAAAAGTTGAAGATAGTCCTGGAGCATGAATGGATCCTATATGTGATAACGGATCCTGCACCTGAGGAGCTAGCTGTTAATGCACGTGGAATAGTCAGAGACACTTACCAGAAGTGGCTCAGTGATCGGATCACAGTGCGCTGCATCATGCTAGCTGCCATGAGCAATGAGTTCAACTGCAGATTTGAGATGGCTCAACCAAAGGACATGCTTCAAGTATTGGAGGATGCCTTTGGCACACCCAATGATGTGGAGAGGCACAAGACTAGTTGTGCCATCTTCAACATCCAAATTTGGGATGGTGCCTCTGTCACTGATCATGTATTGTACATGATCGAGCTGATGGAGCATTTGAGCAAGCTCAACTTTTCTTTGCATGAGCAGCTTGGGAAAGATGCAATACTGAACTTGCTGCCCGAGCCTTATCTCCCATTCCTCACTCATTATAGAATAACAAAGGCTAAAGTAAACTACCACGGGTTACTGGGGTTGTTTCAGAACTTTGAGAAGGATCACCAACTCCACAAGGAGTCGGTGAACTTAGTGGGAGGTTCGTCTTCTGGTTCTCGATCCTTTAAGAAAGGGAAGAAGAACAAGAAGAAAAAAGTGAAGAAGGTGCAAGTTCAGACTGGGACATCTATGCAGGGCCAGACCAGAAAGATCAAGCCCGATAAGAGTCAAGCTGAATGCTTTTTTTGCAAAAAGCGGAGGCACTGAAAAGAAAACTGTCCTCAGTACATTATCTCCCTAGATCCGAACAGGCAGAGAAAGAAGCAAGCTGCTGCTGGACAAGGTATTTATATGATAACTTCTTGCAATTTTTTTATTTGTGATATAACTGACTGGGTATTAGATACCGATAGTCCTTACCATATTTGCAATTCATTGCAGGGGTTGCAGGTCAGTAGGAGATTCGAGCAAGGTGAGAGGTTCCTGAACGTTGAGATGGAAGATCAGTTCCAGTTCTAGCATTAGGAATCTTGAAACTTATATTTGAGTCCCATACCATTGTTCTTAATGATTGTCATTTCATCCTAGTTTCTTTTTAAATATCATTTCTGTAGGCCTTCTGGCCAAAAATGATTATAAAATTTCAATAAAAAAATAAGTTTGTAATATCATTATGAATGGTGTTACTATTTTTTGTGGATATTTGAACAATGGTGTGTATTTGTTATCACAACCTGTTAACGTAGTCTATTCCACTGGCAAGCACCCTAGATTAGATAGTGTATTAGATATCTACTTATGGCACTGTAGGGTAGGTCATATAAATAAGAACAGGATAAACAGATTGACTCAAGAGGGAATCCTCGAAGTCAGTGATTGTGAATCACTTCCAACCTGTGAATCCTGTCTTCTTGGTAAAATGATCAAGTCACTTTTTACTGAAAAAGGTGAGAGAGCTACTGAACTCTTGGGCCTAGTACATACTGATGTATGCAGGCCCATGAGCACAAGTGCTATAGGTGAATATTTCTACTTCATCACTTTTACGGATGATCTATCCAGATATGGATATGTCTATCTGATTAAATATAAGTCAGATTCATTTGAAATATTCAAATGATTTCGAAATGAAGTAGAAAAATAAACTGGAAAGAGTATTAAAACTCTTCGATCTGATCGAGGAGGGAAATATCTTTCTGGTGAGTTTCTTACATATTTAGGAGAGAATGGGATTCTCTCCTAATGGACTCCTCCAAGAACACCACAGCATAATGGTGTGTCTGAAAGGAGAAATCAGACTCTGTTAGACATGGTCCGATCCATGATGGATTTTGCCAGCTTACCGATATCTTTCTGGGGATATGCACTCGAATCGGCCTATTATCTGTTAAATAGGGTTCCAAGTAAGTCTGTAATTAAGACTCCATATGAGATATGGACAGGACGTAAGCCAGCACTTTCACACCTTAGGGTCTGGGGGTGCCCGACCTATGTTAAACGGTTAGTTACAGATAAATTTGGACCTAGATCTGACACATGCACATTCATAGGGTACCCCAAAGAGATCAAAAGATATTTTCTCTATCATGCTGATGAACAAAAGGTGTTCGTCAGTCTTAAGGCAACCTTTTTAGAAAAGGAGTTCTTTGGTGAAGGAAGCGTTGCCTCTAAGGTTGAACTTGATGAAGTTCAACAGGTAGAAGGACTGACACCAATAGCTGAACCTAAGTCGGATTTGATTAGATCAGATCCGGAGCTTAATGTACCTGTACCATTAAGATAATCTGGTAGAGTACTACGTAAGCCAGACAGATACTATGATTTCTTAATCCGAGACAGTGATCCCATCAAACTCAATGAGAACGATGAGAATCCAATCACCTATATGGATGCAATGCAAAGACCTGATTCTGAGAAATGGCTTGAAGCCATGCAATCCGAAATGGAGTCCATGAAGGTCAACGATGTATGGATATTGGTTAACCTATATGAAGGGGTTAAACTCATTGGGTGTAAATGGGTCTTCAAAAGGAAGAGGGACGCAGACGAAAAGGTGGATACCTATAAAGCCCGTCTGGTTGCCAAGGGGTATCGTCAACGTTATGGTATTGACTATGACGAGATATTCTCTCCTGTGGCAATGCTCAAATCCATTCAGATAATGCTTGCAATAGCTGTCCATCTGGATTATAAGATCTGGCAGATGGATGTAAAGATAGCTTTCCTAAATGGAGAGCTGACCGAAGAGGTGTATATGTTACAACCTAAGGGGTTTACATCTACAGATGAGTCCAAGGTGTACAAGCCTCAGAGATCCATTTATGGATTGAAGTAAGCTTCTCGGAGTTGGAACATACATTTTGATAAGGTGATCAAAATGTATGGTTTTGTTAAGAACGGAGAAGAGCCCTACATCTATAAATAAGCAAATGGTCCAGTTGTGGTATTCCTTATCTTGTACGTGGATGATATTCTCTTAATCAGAAATGACATCCCCACACTACAGGGAATAAAAGTTTGGTTGTCATCGCAGTTCTCTATGAAGGACTTGGGTGAAGCATCCTACATCCTAGGGATGAAGATCTATAGGGATAGATCTAAAAGGATGCTTAGGTTATCCCAGTCTACGTATATAGATACTGTGCTGAAGAGGTTCGGCATGGAGAATTTCAAAAAGGACTATCTATCGATAGGCCATGAAATTTTTCTCTCTAAGAAGGATTGTCCGACAACTCCTGAAGAGAGAGAGCATATGAGTAAAGTCCCATATGCTTCGATCGTGGGATCTATCATGTACGCCATGATATATACAAGGCCAGATGTGGCATACTCACTAGGAGTAGTGAGTAGACACCAATCTGATCCTGGAGAAAACCACTGAAAAGTGGTTAAAGCCATCCTTAAGTATTTGAGAAATACTAAGGACCAATGGTTGGTTTATGGTGAGTTAGATCTGAAACTTGTGGGGTTCACAGACTCCAGCTTTCAATCTGACCATGATGACAACAGAAGCATGTCGAGTTATATCTTTACTCTGAATGGTAGAGCCATCTACTGGAACAGTTCCAAGCAGCATACTGTGGCAGACTCTGTTTGTGTGGTAGAGTACATCGCGGCATCGGATGCCACGAAGGAAGCTATGTGGCTGAGAAAATTCATCACCGAGCTAAGAGTAGCACCCTCCCTTGATGGTCCGATCCTGCTCTACTATGACAGCACTGGTGCCATAGCTCAGGCGAAGAAACCCAAAGCACACTAGCGGATGAAGCACATTTTGCACTGCTTCCACCTGGTCCAAGAGATCATGGATCGAGGTGACATCGACCTTCAGAAGATCGACGGAAAGGAGAACTTGGCCGACCCCTTCACTAAAGCCCTGGCGATAAAGAAGTTCAACAACCACAAGTCGAAGATGGGTATTGGATACTGTGCCGAGTGGCTGAAGTGAATTTTAGTGCAGGGGTAAAATGATAATTTTAAAACTTTTTCAAAATCACTATTTTACAGTAAAAATTATTAATTAATCTAATTAATTAACATATATTTATCCTACACTAGGATCTAAATATGATATATAGCATGCATGCATTTAAATTTGAAATTTAAATTTCTACAGTAAATAATTTACTGTTATGTGTTCAGAACACATTACCTTTGTACGGATAGTTGATCGCCGTAATTTGATCACCGTCGGAAGTATTTGATCATCGCAATGCAACCACACAGTGTGTCTGGCCTCTGCGGATCATCCACACGAACCTCCCAGTCTGATCGGCTCCTCACGAATGCTAGTTCATGACTGCACCTTTTTGATAGCCGATGTTGATCGAACTCCTTCGATCGATATCTGCCGACTCCTCGGATGCTCCAAATCTTTTAGAAAGATGGTAGAGAGATTGATGATACTCTTCCTGAAGTTTGGTGGGCTCACGACACTCGTAGCTCACGTTCTTACTTCCCGAACCCTAAGCCAAAACCCTAGGGTACACAAGAAAAGCTTGCGCCCACTTCTCTCTCCTTTTCTCTTCTTTTCTTTTCTTTTCTCATGCAAGAAACCTCTCTCACGCCACCCTTTTTTTTTTGATCCTCTGTGCACATGCCCTCTCTTATCTCTTTTTTAAAATGAAGCAAGACCGCATCTTTGCAGTATTTTTACCGCTTGAGAGGATAAAGATAAGTGGTTGCTCATTTGAATTCAAATCGAATTTGCATTCAAATGCCAACCAACTCATTCCTATCCACTCTACGCATGAGAAGAGAGGAGGCGTGGCTTCTTTGTGCATGGAGAGTTTTCACGAGAAACTCTTTCTCGTGTATGATAAGTGGCACACAAGATGGATAAGGCAAGAAGGCGCAAGGGATAAGTTATCCATTTAAATTCAAACACCCTTTGAATTTGAATGGCTAACAAATCAAGTTTATCCAAATTTGGCACACAAGTGTGGGCGTGAGATGCCTTCTGTGTGGGAGAAAATTCATGAGAAGTTGCTTCTCGTGAATTCAAATGGGTGCTGAAGAAGTGAGGTGGCGCAGGGAGAAAAGTCAAGGTGGTTTGAACCTAATTAAGCCAACTTAATCAAAATAGGTTAAGCACAATTAGACTAAATTAAACCCAACTTAATTAGGCTTAATTAGGCTCAATAAAATCTTAATCAAATCAAAAATTGACTAAGTCCAACCCCTGATCAAATCAGGGACCAAACCACTTCGATGATTAGGTCAACACTTAACCTAATTGGGTCAAACCCAACTGAATCCAATTCAATTGGACTTGATCCAAAAATAATTACTCAATCAAATTGAGTTAATTAGTGATCAAATCACTAATTAAAGCTCTTATAAATACTGAGTCCAAATTCGATGGGCAATCGGGTATCAAAGTCCATCGATATGAAACCTTGATCGAAGAGTCCCAAACCAGTGGGACTCTTGACCTCGGTATCCAAAATGTGTGGGACTCATGATCAGAGAATCCTGATTCTCAATCACAGAGTCTCAGACATATAGGACTCATAGTCCATGAGTATTAGGACTCTTCATCAGCCATCAGATCAGATAGGAACCTCTAATGTGTGTGATCCCACAGGTTCGAACCTAAGCCGGTAGCACAGGAACCAATTCCTGTACTAATCGAAGTGACCATCTAGCAATGGTACCCGACATTCAGATAGGTCGAATAGTCTCAATCGCAACACTCAGAACCTACATGAATATGGTTACTGTATAATTCATCCCTTTTGACCCCTGTGTTTAAACGACTCAGGGTTAAACTGTCAACCCTAATCAGATCATCCGAATCGTGCTCAACTCAAACAGTCCTGTGACTCCTCACTAGGACTACCCTAGCCAAGGTTTTGCTAAATTGAAACACGACTGTACACAGCTCCTGAACTGGAGTGGTCAATCACATCTTGACACACGCACCGACAAGTCAAGTACTTGACTACACCCAGCATCCTTCCGTCACTGAATTAGAAATTCAGGTAGTCCAGTGCCTAAGTGCAGTGAGTTGCTTGCAAGTCACCATGGCGGTCTCAGATCGGAGGGACAGTTATACCCATATCTCATCAGAGCAAATCTTGACAGCAGAAATAGCTTCGAAATCGGTCACGTTTAGTACAGATGTACCCTTACATCTCACCTGTATGCCATACTAGTGTCTCCACACTTCTTGGTTAAGAGGACAACCAACCCATATGGCACACAACGACCTATGCTTGATAAACATTGTCATCCTTGGTAACAACGTATCATTTGGTCGTGAACAGGTTTAAGGACTAAACGACAAATCCTCCTTTGTCGAGTCTAAATAGTTCTAAGGACTTCACCACAACACAGGAGTTCATTAGAAGATGAAACAATTTATAATAAAAAATACCAAAATAACTTTTATATACTAATACAAAAGGAGCACAACCGTCAACAAGCTGACGATTGGCTTTAGGACACTATTCCCAACAATCTTCCACTTGGCCTAAAGCCAATCGGTGCAGTATCTAATTCCTATCTTCGACTTAAAGTCATTGAACTCCTTCACTGTAATGGCTTTAGTGAATGGGTCGGTCAGGTTCTCCTTTCCATTGATCTTCTGAAGGTCGACGTCACCTCAATCCATGATTCTCTGGATGAGATGGTAGCGGTGCAGAATATGCTTCGTTCGCTGGTGTGCCTTTGGTTCCTTTGCCTGAGCAATGACTCCAGAGCTGTTACAGTAGAGCATAACTGGACCAACAAGGGAGGGTGCTACTCCGAGCTCGGTGATGAATTTTCTCAGCCACATTGCTTCTTTGGCAGCATCTGATGCAGCAACATACTCCGCCTCGCAAACTGAATCAGCCACTTTGTGCTGCTTGGAACTCTTCCAGCAGACAGCCCCACCATTAAGGGTAAAAATAAATCCCGACACACTCTTGCTGTCATCGTGATCAGACTGAAAACTAGAGTCTGTAAACCCTATAAGTCTCATATCCGATTCACCATAAACAAGCCACTGGTCCTTAGTATTTCTTAAATACTTCAGGATGGTTTTAACAACCTTCCAGTGATTCTCCCCTAGATCAGATTGGTATCTACTCACTACCCCTAATGAGTATGCCACATCTGGTCGTGTACATATCATGGCATACATGATAGATCCCACTGCCAAAGCATATAGAATTCTACCCATACGCTCTCTCTCTTGAGGTGTTGTCGGACAATCCCTCTTCGAGAGAGAAATTCCATGGCCTATCGGTAGATAGCCTTTCTTGGAATTCTTCATGCTGAATCTTTTCAGCATAGTATCAATGTACGTGAACTGAGATAAGCCAAGCAACTTTTTAGATCTATCCCTATAGATCCTCATGCCTAGGATGTAGGAAGCTTCTCCCAGATCCTTCATGGAGAATTATGACGACAGCCAAATCTTTATTCCCTGTAATGTAGGGACATCATTCCTGATTAAGAGAATGTCATCCACATACAATACAAGAAATACCACTACTGGACCATTAGCCCACTTATAAATGCAGGGTTCTTCTCCGTTCTTAACGAAGCCATACGTCTTGATCGTCCTATCAAAATGTATGTTCCAACTTCGAGATGCCTGCTTGAGTCCATAAATGGACCTCTGTAGCCTGCACACCTTAGACTCATCTATGAATGTGAACCCTTCAGGTTGTATCATATACACCTCTTTGTCCAGCTCTCCATTTAGGAAAGCTGTCTTCACATCCATCTGCCAGATTTCATAGTCCAGATGAACAGCTATCGCAAGCATAATCCGAATGGATTTGAGCATTATCACAGAAGAAAATATCTCATCATAGTCTATACCATAACGTTGACGATATCCCTTGGCAACCAGACGGGCTTTATAGGTTTCCACCTTTCCGTCTGTGCCCCTCTTCCTCTTGAAGACCAACTTACACCCTATAGATTTTACTCCTTCGGGTGGATTGACGATATCCCTTGGCAACCAGACAGGCTTTATAGGTTTTCACCTTTCCGTCTGCGCCCCTCTTCCTCTTGAAGACCAACTTACACCCTATAGATTTTACTCCTTCGGGTGGATCAACCAATGTCCACACATCATTGACCTTCATGGACTCCATTTCGGATTTCATGGCCTCTAGCCATTTCTCAGAGTCAGGTCTCTGTATTGCATCCATGTAGGTGATCAGATCCTCATCGTTTTCATCAAGTTCGATAAGATCGCCATCCCGGATCAAGAAATCATAGTATCTGTCCGGTTGATGTGGTACTCTACCAGATCGCCTTAAGGGTGCAGGAACAATGGGCTCCGGATCTGATCTAACCAAATCTGATTCAGGTTCAGCAACTTGTGTCAATTTTTTCACCTGTCGAACTTTCTCAAGTTCGACCTTAGAGGTAACAGTCCCTTCACCAAGAAACTTCTTTTCTAAAAAGATTGCCTTAAGACTGACAAACACCTTTTGCTCATCAGCTAGGTAGAAATAATATCCTTTGGTCTCTTTTGGATACCCTATAAAATTATACTTGTCAGACTTAGGTCCAAGCTTGTCCGTAATTAAATGTTTAACATAAGCCGGACACCCCCAAACCCTAAGGTGCGAGAGTACTGGCTTACGTCCTATCCGTATCTCATATGGTATTTTGGTTACAGACTTACTCAGAACCCTATTTAGAAGGTAACAAGCTGATTCGAGCGCATATCCCCAGAGGAAGATCGGTAGACCAACAAATCCCATCATGGATCGAACCATATCCAACAAAGTCTGATTCCTCCTTTCAGATACACCATTATGCTGTGGTGTTCCAGGAGGAGTCCACTGAGAGAGAATTCCATTCTCCCCAAGATATATCAGAAACTCATTGGAAAGGTATTCACCTCCTCGATCAGATCGAAGAGTTTTAATACACTTTCTAGTTTGTTTTTCTACCTCATTTCAGAATAGTTTGAACATTTCAAACGACTCCGACTTATGCTTCATTAAGTAGACATACCCATACCTCGATAGGTCGTCTGTGAAGGTTATGAAGTAGAAATATCTACCTCTTATACTTGAGCTCATGGGTCCACATACATCAGAATGTATCCAACCCAAGAGTTCACTGGCTCTCTCACCTTTTTCAGTAAAAGGTGACTTGGTCATTTTTCCAAGAAGATAGGACTCACAGGTTGGAAGTGATTCACAATCACCAACTTCAAGAATTCCTTCTTGAGCCAACCTGTTTATCCTGTTCTCATTGATATGACCTAGCCTACAGTGCCAAAGGTAGACTTCTGACACATTATCTATTCTAGGGCATTTACCGGAGGTTTGAACCACATTAACAGACTGTGATAGTAAGTAAATTCCATTATTTATTTGTCCAACAAACATTGTAACACTATTCAAAATGATGATATTGCAAATATTTTCTTTTATTAAAAATTCATAACCGTATATGGCCAAAAGACCTACAGAAATAATATTTAATAAAAAGCTTGAACAATAGTGACATTCACGCAGAATTATATTAGGAGAATTGATTACAAGGTTCATGATTCCTAAAGCTAGAATTGGAACTTTGCTTCTATCTCCAATGTTCAGGAACGTCTCACCGTCATCAAATCTCCTACTGACCTGTAGACCCTGCATCAAATTACAAATATGATAAGGGCTTTCGGTATCCAATACCCAGGCAGTAGTATCACAAATGAAAAAGTTGCAAGGTGTTATCATATAATTACCTTGCTTCTTCTTCGGCCTGTTCGAGTCCAGGGAGGCAATGTATAGAGGATAGTTCCTCTTCCAGTGCCCTTGCTTCTTGCAAAAGAAGCACTCTGCCTGGCTCTGGTCAGGCTTGCACTTCTTGGTCTGATCCTGTGCAGACGTCCCAGCATGCGACTGCACCTTCTTATTCTTCTTCTTCTTGTTCTTCTTTCCTTTCTTAAAGGGTCGACAACCAGAAGAAGACCCTCCCACAATATTCACCAACTTCTTATGGAGCTGGTGGTCCTTCTCAAAGTTCTGCAGCAATCCCAACAAGTCGTGGTAGTTCACTGCAAGCTTTGTCATTCGAAAATGAGTAAGGAAGGGGAGGAAAGGATCGCATCCTTACCGAGCTGCTCGTGCAAGGGAAAGCCCAGTTTACTTAGGTGCTCAATCATTTTGATCATGTACAGTACATGATCAGTGACTGAGGCCCCATCCCTCATCCGAGCATTGAAAATAGCATAACTAGTTTTGTGCCTTTCAATGTCGTCAGGCGTGCCAAAGGAGTCGTTCAACATTTGAAGCATCTCCTATGGCTGGGCATTCTCAAACCTGCGGCTAAACTCATCATTCATTACCACCAGCATTATGCACCAAACGGTGGTGTGGTTGTTGAGCCACTTCTGATAAGTATCTCAGACCGTCCCTCTAGCGTTCGGGGCTGGCTCCTTAGGTGTCGGATCCATTACTACATAAAGGATCCGCTCATGCTTAAGGATGATTTTTAATTTTCGATACCAGCAATCAAAATTAGATCCCATGAGCTTGTCATTATCTAATAATGACCGGAGTGACAGGGTAGTGGCCATAGCTGCATAAAAAAAAACCATACCTCTATTAGTATATAAATTATTAATACTAAAGACTTGGACTTTAGTCTAAAGTTTCTCCCAATATTTTTACGAACTGGTAGCCTCAACCTCCAATTCGAAGAATTACTTTAATTCCTTAGTGGGTACTAGAATCTACACAGACCACACACGAGCCCAACTTTGGTTGGTCAACCCATGTGCATCTATGGGTAGGTTCATAACCAGTTGTTTCTCTAAACAACTTCTAGTAATAAATTTTACCCCAGAACCTAATCAGTAGGATTTGGCCTCCACTGAAAAGATCTGGTTAGGTCCAACCATTAACATGACTTGATTTGGTGAATCAGACCAATAAATGATCAGGCCCGACTTTGGCCGACCAACCTGACTACCATCAGAAAGACTCAACCAAATTATCATACTATGAATGATAATTCCATTAGTCAATAAGCACCAGGCCTTTGGGCCTCCAGTGATTATTAAACTAATGGACTCATTATCACTCACTTAATGGGAGGCTATGACTTAGTTATCACTATAACTTAATCATTTTAGAGACCTAATAATTTTGAAGATTTTATTAAAGATAGAAGAGAAGAAACTAACCAGCCAATTTCAATCCTCCCACTGACTTCACCAAGTCAGATTAAAAAGGATTTAATTAAACCCGGCATTAGGAGCACCTAAATTAGTCACACTGATTTACCTAATGACATGGATGAGCCCTAATCACCGAGTGATCTAATCAAAACCTAACTCACCAGGTTGACCAGGTAAGTGAGATCAGTGGTGGAGATATGCCATTAACTCGTCAGAGATCGAATCAATGCGAGTAGCTCTCACTTAAGAACCACTGGTCAAACTGTCGAACTTACCTTAAACACCAACCGGTTCATTAGTTTTAATTTGATCAACTTAGTAAATAGGGTTCCACCGCGTAGCCATGAATTAAGTCCATCTTGGTCTAGTTAAAGATATGGACCCATTCAACTACAACTATTGGAGTTGAGTCTAGAGTATCCTTGACCTAATCTAATTCAACTTTTGATTAGATTTGATCAATTACTCTAATTTAGTCCATTTCTTTAAGCTAACCTTAGGTCTAACCCAATTATGGACCTAATCCATCTAACCCATTGATCCACAAGTTTATGCAATTGTCTTAGGTCTTAATTCACAATTCTAGACCAACTTGACAACACTTAATTCTTTTAATTAAGTATTTGGGCTGATGGGTCAAGGTTTGGCATTTCGAAAAAAAAATTCAAATTTGAAAGGTTTTATTTTCTGTTCACCAAATATGTTGACTCATTTCATAAATAGATCAGCACATTTCATAAATAGCAATCCTATTGCTAATTACATAATAGAAAATAACTCAATCAAAATAAATCATGAATATTCTTTTAGATCTAATCTAACACATTCATGATAAATTTTATAATTGAACCTTTACAATTAAGTCCTTTCGCTGCTTCATCTGCATGGGATATAATTACAGCGACACCCCTACCGCGATAGGAGAACCCCATCGAATGAGAGGAGAGGGTCTTTAAACCCTACTTTTCTCCTATGATCGGATGACCATGGCAACCAACCCAATTAGATTACTTGCTACTTGGATCAAGTATATCTAAATATATCAATTTCAAAATTTAAATTTCAAATTTCAAATTTTAAATTTTGAATTTTAAATTTCAAACAAATTTCAAATTTTAAATTTTTAAATTTTAAATTTTGAATTTTAAATTTTGAATTTTAAATTTAAAATTTTAACCAAATTTTAAATTTCAAATTTTAAATTTTGAATTTCAAATTTTTGAATTTTGAATTTCGAACAACTTTCAAAATTTAAATTTCAAATTTTGAATTTTAAATTTTAAATTTAAACTTTTAGATTACAAGTTAATCTATACATGCAAATATATATATCATATTTTAGAACCTGCTCTGATACCATTTGAAGTGAATTTTAGTGCAGGGGTAAAACGATAATTTTAAATTTTTTTTAAAATCACTATTTTATAGTGAAAATTATTAATTAATCTAATTAATTAATATATATTTATCCTACACTAAGATCTAAATATGATATATAGCATGCATGTATTTAAATTTGAAATTCAAATTTCTACAGTAAACAATTTACTGTTATGTATTCAGAACACATTACCTTTGTACGGATAGTTGATCGCTGCAATCTGATCACCGTCAGGAGGGTCTGATCATCATAATATAGCCACATAGTGTATCTGACCTCTACGGATCATCCACACGAAGCTTTCGATCTGATCGGCTCCTCACGAATGCTAGTTCATGACTGCACCTTTTTAATGGCCGATATTGATCGAACTTCTTCGATCGATGTCTGCTGACTCTTCGAATGCTTTAGATCATCAGCAAAGATGGTAGAAAGGTTGATGATGCTCTTCCTAAAGTTTGGTGGGCTCACGACACTCGTAGCTCATGTTCTCACTTCCCAAACCCTAAGCCAAAACCCTAGGGTACACAAGAAAAGCTTGCGCCCACTTCTCTCTCCTTTTCTCTTCTTTTCTTTTTTTTTCTCCCACAAGAAACCTCTCTCATGCCACCCTTTTTTTTTGATCCTCTGTGCACACGCCCTCTCTTATCTCCTTTTTAAAATGATGCAAGACCGTATCTTTGCAGCATTTTTACCGCGTGAGAGGATAAAGATAAGTGGTTGCTCATTTGAATTCAAATCGAATTTGAATTCAAATGCCAACCAACTCATTCCTATCCACTCTACACGTGAGAAGAGAGGAGGAATGGCTTCTTTGTGCATAGATAGTTTTCATGAGAAACTCTTTCTCGTGTATGATAAGTGGTGCACAAGATGGATAAGGCAAGAAGGCACAGGGGATAAGTTATCCATTTAAATTCAAACACCCTTTGAATTTGAATGGCTAACAAATCAAGTTTATCCAAAATTTGATGCACAAGTGTGGGCGTGAGATGCCTTCTACATGAGAGAAAATTCATGAGAAGTTGCTTCTCGTGAATTCAAATGGGCGCTAAAGAAGTGAGGTGGCGCAGGGAAAAAAGTCAAGGTGGTTTGAACCTAATTGAGCCAACTTAATCAAAATAGGTTAAGCACAATTAGACTAAATTAAATCCAACTTAATTAGACTTAATTAGACTCAATAAAATCCTAATCAAATCAAGAATTGACTAAGCCCAACCCCTGATCAAATCAGGGACCAAACCACTTCGACGATTAGGTCAACACAACCTAATCGGGTCAAACCCAACTGAATCCAATTCAATTGGACTTGATCCAAAAATAATTATTCAATCAAATTGAGTTAATTAGTGATCAAATCATTAATTAAATATCTCATAAATATTAAGTCCAAATCTGATGGGCAATCAGGTATCAAAGTCCATCGATATGAAATCTTGATCGAAGAGTCCCAAACCAGTGGGACTCTTGACCCCGGTACCCAAAATGTGTGGGACTCATGATCAAAAAATCTTGATTCTTGATCACAGAGTCATAGACACATAGGACTCATAGTCTACGAGCATTAGGACTCTTCATCAGCCATCAAATTAGATAGGAACCTCTAATGTGTGTGACCCCACAGGTTCGAACCTAAGTCGGTAGCACAGGAACCAATTCCTGTACTAATCAAAGCGACCATCTAGCAATGGTACCCAATATCCAGATAGGTCGAATAGTCGCAATTGCAACACTCAGAACCTACGTGAATATGGTTACTATATAATTCATCCCTTTTGACCCTTGTGTTTAGGACGACTCAGGGTTAAACTGTCAACCCTGATCAGATCATCCGAATCGTGCTCAACTCAAACAGTCCTGTGACTCCTCACTAGGACTACCCTGGCCAAGGTTTTGCTAAATTGAAACATGACTGTACACAGCTCCTGAACTAGAGTGGTCAATCCCATCTTGACACATGCACCGACAAGTCAAGTACTTGACTACACCCAGCATCCTTCCGTCACTGAATTAGAAATTCAGATAGTCCAGTGCCTAAGTGTAGTGAGTTGCTTGCAAGTCACCGTGGCGGTCTCAGATCGGAGGGATAGTTATACCCATATCCCATCGAAGTAAATCTTGACAGCAGAAATAGCTCCAAAATCGATCACATTCAGTGTAGATGTACCCTTATATCTCACCTGTATGCCATACTAGTGTCTCCACACTCCTTGGTTAAGAAAACAACCAACCCATGTGGCACACAATGACCTATGCTTGATAAATGTTGTCATCCTTGGTAACAACGTATCATTTGGTCATGAACAGGTTTAAGGACTAAACGATAAA
Source organism: Elaeis guineensis (assembly GCF_000442705.2). Lineage (NCBI taxonomy): Eukaryota > Viridiplantae > Streptophyta > Magnoliopsida > Arecales > Arecaceae > Elaeis > Elaeis guineensis. The sequence continues at coordinate 56,318,317 of NC_025997.2, forward strand.
TCCTCCTTTATCGAGTCTAAATAGTCTTAAGAACTTCACCACAACACAGGAGTTCATTAGAAGATAAAATAATTTATGATAAAAAATATCAAAATAATTTTTATTTATTTATAATTTATATACTAATACAAAAGGAGCACAACCGTCAATAGGCTGACGATTGACTTTGGGACACTATTCCCAACAGTGGCTTTAGGACAAGTGGGAGTTGTTGGAAAATATATCTCAAAAGCCAATCATCAACCTGTTGACGGTTGAGTAACCTCATATTATAATTGATTTGTTAATAAATAAAATATATTTTTGGCATTTTCATCACAAGTTTTCATCTTCTAATGAACTCTGTTGTTGTGATGAAGTCCTTAGGACTATTTAGGTTTGATAAAGAGAGAATTTATCGATTAGTCCTTAAAATTGTTCACGACCAAATGATAGGCTATTAATAAGGATGACAGCTTCTATCGAGCATAGATCACTGTAGACCATATGAGTTGGTTGTCCTCTTAACCAAGGAGTGTGGAGATATTGGTATAGCATATAGGTGAGATGTAAGGGTACATCATCATTGAACGTGACCAATTCCAGAGCATTCTACTGTCGAGAATGTCTCTGATGGGATATCGGCATAAGTGTCCCTTAGACCTGAGATCACCTCAATGACTTGCAAGCAACTCACTGTGCTTTGATACTGGACTAACTAAATTTCTAATTAAGTGACGGAAGGCTTCTGGGCATAGTCAAGTACTTATGAAGTTAGAGTGTGATCGAGATGGGATTGACCACTCCAAGAGTTGGAAAAGAATGAGTCACTATATTTCAATTTAGCAAAATCTTGGTCAGGGTAATCCATCAGATAGATTTGATATTTTGAAATACAATGTGGACAACCTGATCAGAGTTGACAGTTGAACTCTGAGGTGTCCTATAAATATTTTGGTCAAGGAGATGAATTATATGAAAATTATATCCACATGGGTTCTAAGGATGTTATTCTACATATTCGACCTATCCGACCGTCGGGTACCATTGCTAGATGGTCATTTTGATTGGTACAAAAATTTATTTCGGTGCTACCAACTTAGATTCAAATTTATGAGGTCACACATATTAGAGTTCATGATCCGATCAGATGGTTGATCAATGATTAAGAATCATTCTAGTGTTAAACGATCAATACGATTGACATTTAATATAGTGCAAGTGTTACAGGAGGATCGATTAGCAATTCGATTGCTAATTGACTTAATTTGTTAAACCAAAGGATTGAAATTAAATCTAATTGAATATGATTTAATTAGATTTAGTTTGGACTTGATTGGATCAAGTTCAATTAGTTTATTGGATAAGCCAAGTGCAAGAAAAAACTAGTCCTAGTTCAATTAGGACTTGGGTCAACCTAATTTTTAATTTGATTAAAAAATTAAATCAAATTTAAATATAATTTAATTTGATTAAATTAAACTCTTAATTGAGTTAAAACCTATTTTAATTATGTTGATTTGATTTTGATTTGATTTGGTTTGAGAAACCAAATTTAAACAAATCATAGATTGAATCCTAGTAAGACTAGGATTCCACCTTGCACCACCTTAGCCCCCCACGCCCACTCTCTCTTATTTTGTGCGATAAAACCCTCTCTCCCAGGTCTTCATGCATGCCCAAAATTTTCTTCTCTTTCTCTCTTACATGGAATGTGGTTGTGGATCAAGTCAAAATAGAAATTAGTTTGGATTTCAAATTCTATGAGATAGAGTTTTAGGAAACCAAAACTCTTTCCTTATGATACTGATTTTATCCAAATTTTTTTTAAGATTTTTGTGAATTTTATCACAAATAATATACACCCTTTTCTGGTGATCCACAATAGAAAAAGAAGGAGGGGACACCCAAGAGTTGGGCGCCCCTTGTCTTGCCTTGTTTAGATAATCCTTGACTAGGTATTTGACCTAGACAAGGACTCTTCATATCTCTCTATTTAAAATGAATTTCTTCATAAAATTTTTATGAATTATACAAAATTGAGAGACCATTAGGGCATCCAAAAATCAAAGAGAAAAAATCTTGGAGCATGGAGATCTAATAGACACAAAACTAGATGTCTGAGTTAGAGCAAAGAGAAGAAGAAGAGGGTCTTCTTCTAGAGTTGCTGGGTTCATCTCTTTCCTTCCTCCATCTGTAAGTTTTCTAAGAGTGTCTCATCTAAAACTTTTTCTCCTACTTCTCATCTTTAGAAGAGTCCAAATTAAGAAGAAGGAGGTATCTGATCAACCATCGAAGAAGGATCAGCGCAGTACTAGCATACTGTGCTGATTTTCTGGACCTGGACTTCTGATTGTGATTCGTGGGCTCGTGTGGATGACTCCTAGAGGTCGGACACATGTGCTGCTCGCAACATCATCCTCAAGCTCGGATCAACAAAGTTAGAACATCTAACTTACAAGGTAATAGATCTGATCTATTATATTTTACATATATTAGATGTAGTATAGAAACATGTTGATATGATCAACATGTAGTTCTTGCTCTTTATATTTTAATTTTTGATTTAATACCACATAATAATCATGTAATAGGATCTTAGATCTAAAAATTCTCTGATTTTATAAAATAAATTTTGATTTATTTTAGTCTTCTGCTACCTGATCTTGAAAAAGTTTCAAGATCTAATCCTGAAATCCTAGATCTGGTTCCTTCAGTCTTCAAACTCCTTGACGCCAAGGGCTTTAGTAAATAGGTCAATCATGTTCTCCTTTCTGTCGATCTTCTGAAGCTCGACATCACCTCGATCCACAATCTCTCAGATCATGTGGTAGCAATGCAAAATATGCTTGGTCTGTTGATGTAACTTTGGTTCCTTCGCTTGAGCAATGGCACCAGTACTGTCGTAGTACAACAAGATGGGGATATCAAGAAAGGATGCCACTTCGAGCTCGTTGATGAACTTTCGTAGCCACGTAGCTTCCTTCGCAGCATCAGATGCCACGATATATTCTGCTTCACAAGTAGAGTCGGCTACAGTGTGCTGCTTGAAATTTTTTAGTAGATTGCTCCACCGTTCAGGATATAAATATATCCCGACACGCTTTTGCTGTCGTTATGATCCAACTGAGAACTAGAGTTCGTAAACCCCATAAGTTTTAAGTGGGATTCTCCATAGATAAGCCACTAATCTTTAGTATTTCTCAAATACTTAAGGATGGTCTTTACGACCTTCCAGTGATTCTCATCTAGATCGGACTGGTATCTGTTCACTACTCCTAATAAGTATGCCACACCGGTTGCGTACATATCATAGCATATATAATAGATCCCACTGCTAAAGTATATAGAATTCTACTCATATACTCTCTCTCTCTTGAGGAATTGTCGGACCATCACTCTTTGAGAAAAAAATTCTTTGACCTATCGAAAGATAGCCTTTCTTAAAATTCTCTATGCTGAACCTTTTCAGCATAGTATCAATGTACGTTGACTGGGATAATCTAAGTAACTTTTTAGATCTATCTCTATAGATCTTCATTCCAAAGGATGAAAGATGCTTCTCCCAAGTCTTTCATGGAGAACTGTGATGACAACCAAACTTTTATTCCCTGTAATGTAGAGATGTCATTCTCGATTAAGAAAATATCATCGACATACAAAACAAAAAATATTACCATAGAGTTATTAACCCATTTGTATATGCAGGGTTCCTCTCCATTCTTAATGAAGCCATACGTTCTGATCACTTTATCAAAATACATGTTCCAACTCCGAGATACCTACTTAAGTCCATAGATGGACCTTTGAAGCTTGCACACCTTAGACTCATCTGTGGATATGAAACCTTCAGGTTGTATCATATACACCTCTTCTTCTAGCTCTCCATTTAGGAAGGCTATTTTCACATCCATTTATCAGATTTCATAGTCTAGATGTGCTGCTATCACAAGCATAATCCGAATAGACTTGAGCATTGCCACAGGAGAAAATATCTCACCATAATCAATACCATAATGCTGACAGTAACACTTGGCAACCAGATGGATTTTATAGGTCTCCACCTTTCCATCTACGTCTCTTTTCTTTTTGAAGATCCACTTACACCCTATGAATTTTATTCCTTCAGATGGGTCAACCAATGTCCATACATTGTTGATTTTCATAGACTCCATTTTAGATTTCATGGCTTCCAGCCACTTATCAGAGTCAAACCTCTGCATCACATCCATATAGGTGATCGGATCTTTATTGTTCTCATCGAGTTCAACTGGATCTCCATCTCGAACTAAAATACCATAGTATCTATCTGGTTGATGCGGTACTCTACCGGATCTTCTTAAAGATGTTTCTACAATAGGTTCTGGATTTGATCTAATCAAGTCCAACTCTATGGATTTACTAGATTGTGTCGGTTCTTCTACCAATTGAACTTCATCAAGTTTAATCTTTGAGGCTTTTGTTCCTTCACCAAGAAACTCCTTTTCTAAAAAGACAACCCTATTGCTGACGAACACCTTTTGTTCATCAGCAAGGTAGAAGTAATATCTCTTGATCTCTTTTGAGTATCCTATAAATAGATATTTGTCAGACCTAGGTCCAAGCTTGTCAGTTTTCAATCATTTGACATAAGCCGGATATCCCCAAACCCTCAGATGATAGAGTGCTGGCTAACGCACTGTCCACATCTCATGTGGTGTTTTACTTACAGACTTACTCAAAACTTTATTTAAAATATAACAAGCCGACTCGAGTGCATATCTCCAAAAAGAAATTGACAAACTTGCAAAGCCCATCATGGACCAAACCATGTCTAACAAGGTTCGATTCCTCCTTTTCGATACACCATTATGCTGTGGTGTTTCAAGAGGAATCCATTGTGAGAGAATCTTATTCTCTTCGAAGTATGTCAGAAACTCACTAGAGAGGTATTCTCCTCCTTGGTTGGATCGAAGAGTTTTAATACTCTTTCCAGTTTGTTTCTCTACTTCATTATGAAATCATTTGAATATTTCAAATGATTCTGACTTATGTGTCATTAAGTGACATGCCCATACCTCGATAGGTCGTCTGTAAATATAATGAAATAATAATATCCATCTCTGGTACTAGTGTTCATGGGTCCATATACATCAGTATGTATCAGACTTAGAACTTCACTGGCTCGCTCACCTTTTTTAGTAAAAGATGATTTGGTCATTTTTTCAAGAAGACAAGACCCACAGGTTGGGAGTGATTCATAATCACTGACTTCGAGAATTTTCTCTTGTATCAACCTATTTATTCTATTCTTGTTAACATGACCTAACCTATAATGCCAAAGGTAGATATCGGAGACATCACTAATTCTAGGATGTTTGTGAGATGTGTACATTACACTAATAGGTTGTAATAATATGTAAATATCATTATTCAGTTGTCCATTCATTACATTAACATCATTCATAATGATACTAAAATTATTTCTTTTTATTGAAATTTCATAATCATATATGGACAAAAGACCTACAAAAATAATATTCAATAAAAAAAAAGGATAAAACTAATATTTACTTAGAACAATTACATTAGACTTGAATACAAGCTTAATAGTCTATAATGCTAGAACTGAAACTGATCTTCCATCTCCAACATTAAAGAATCTTTCACCTTCTTCAAATCTCCTACTGACCTGTAGACCCTACAATGAATTGCAAATATTAAAAGGGCTTTCGGTATCTAATATTCAGGTAGTGGAATCTTAAATTAAGAAATTATAAGGTGTTATCATATAATTATCTTATCCAGTAATAACTTACTTCTTTCTCAGTCTGTTCGGATCCAGGGAGGCAATGTATTGAGGATAATTTCTTTTTCAGTGCCCCTGCTTCTTGCAGTAGAAGCATTCCACCTGACTCTGGTCGGACTTGAATTTTTTGGTCTGACTGGGCTTGGGTTCTCCAACACTTTGTACCCTTTTCTTGTTCTTCTTGTTCTTTTTTTCTTTCTTAAAAGATCATCGTCCAGAAGAAGACCCTCCCACAACATTCACTGACTCCTTTTAGAGCTGGTGATCCTTCTTAAAGTTTTGCAATAATCCCAGCAAATCGTGGTAGTTAACTACAGGCTTTGTCATTCAAAAATGAGTAAGAAAAGGGAGATAGAATTTGGGTAGAGAGTTCAGAATAGCATCTTTCTCCAACTGCTCATGCAGAAAAAAGTCAAGCTTACTTAGGTGCTCAATCATCTCGATCATGTACAATACATGATCAGTGACTGATGCTTCTTCCCTTATTTGAGCATTGAAGATGGCACAACTAGTCTTGTACCTCTCAACATCGTCAGGTGTGCCAAAAGACTCGTTCAATATTTGCAACATATCCTATGGTTGAGCATTCTTGAAACGATGGCTAAACTCATCATTCATCACCACCAGCATAATACAACGAACCGTAGTTCGATCATTGAACCACTTCTGATAAGTGTCTCTGATCGTGCTATGCGCATTCGGAGCTGGCTCCTCGGGTGCCAGATCTATCAATACATACTAAATCTATTCGTGCTCCAAGACTATTTTGAGCTTTCAATACCAGCTATCAAAATTTGATCCCATCAATTTATCATTATCTAATAGTGATCGGAGCGACAAGGTGGTGGCTATAATTGTAAAAAAAAAAATCAGAACCTAATTAGTATATGAATTGATCAAGCCTAAAGATATAAATTTTAGTCTAAAAATTCTCTCACTATTTTATTCAAATTGATAGCTTCTACCTTCAATTTGAGAAATTACACTAATTCCTTAGTGGGTACTAGAATCCACATGGACTGCATATAGGCCCGAGTATGGCTCGACCAACTCTTGTGTACCCATGGATAGGTTCTTAACCAATTATTTCACCAAATAATTTTTAATATTCAATTTTGCCTCAGACACCTCTTCAGCAGGCATGTGGCACCTCCACTGAAGGTTCTGATTAAGTCCAACCATTAACATGTTAAAATTTAGTTTATCTAACAAATGAGTGACCAGGCCCGAGTGTGGCTCGGCCAACCTGACCATCATCAGAAAGATACAACTAAAATAATATATTATGAATGATAATTTCGACAGCTAGATGAGCACCAGACGTGTAGCGCCTCCAATGATTATCTAAATCATTGGACTCATTATCACCTAACTTAATGGGAGACTATGATCTAGTTATCGCCATAACTATTTCATTTTAGGGACCTAATAATTTTAGAAGATTTAATTAGTTAAATTGAGAGATGAGATGAGACTTGACCAGTTAATCTTGATCCTCCCACTGACTTCACCAAGTTAGATTTAAGCAGATCAAGCATAAGCTGGTCCAGCCAACCAGTCATGAATCCTCCTACTGGCTTCATCAAGTCATAAAGTCGTCTCAAGATAAGTTGAACTAGGGATACCTAAATCAGTCATATTGATTTTCTAGTTAGCATGGGTCAACTCCAATCATTAAGTGATCTAATCAAAATATGATTCACCATGTTGTCCAGATAAATGAGATCGATGGGAGGGATATGCCATTAACTCGACATAGACTCAATCTATGCGAGTAACTCCCAATTAATGACCATCGATCAAAGCTGCCATACTTACCTTAGACACCAACTGGTTAGTCATTTTTAATTTGATCAACTTATAGACTTGGATTCAACCACAGAGCTACGATCAAAGTCTATATTGATCTAATCAAAGACATGGACTTGACCAACTACAACTATTGAAATTGATCAAGAGAAGAAATTGACCCAATCAGAATTAACTTTTAATTAGATTTGATCGATTACTAATATGATCCATTATCAATGATTTCTAACCCTAGGTCTAACCCAGTTAAATAGACTTGACTCGAGCTAACCCATGAACCAATGAATTATGAAATTAATGCCTTAGATCTTGGATTCTCAAATCTAGATCACTTAATTCTTAATTAAGTTTTGGGCTGATATAAGTTCGAATTCAATATTTGAAAATAATTTTTAATTTTATAAAATATTTTTACAATCAATTATCTAATAATCAAAACTTTAATTTTAGATCTAATATATATTATTTTTTATCTAAAATAAAATTTTAAAATTTTTTTCATTATTCATCATCATAAAAAAGATCATGCAGCACCCCTACACGCCATAGGAGATCCCATCGAATGGATAAATAGGATAGTAAAATCCTGATTTCTCCTATAACCGGACAGCTATGAAGATCTATCCAATTATATTACTATACTACTCAGATTCAAAATTAACTATTTAGATCTAATCTAAATAATTAAAATTATATTATATCCAAAAAAATTTATGTCATAAGAAATCTTGCTCTGATACCATATGAAAAAAAATGGATAGTTCAAAGCATGTATTTTTAAAATTTTATAACAGAATAATAAAAGATTAAATATTTTAATCTTCTAAATATATCTTAGATCAGATCTAAACTATCATTAAGGATCAATGATATAAAAAATTTACATATAAAATCTGAAATAAAATAAAAAACTGCATCGATCACATCGATACCCTAAATTTGATCTAACCTTTAGATTATGTTGGTAGAGTTCAGAACTCACCACCTTTTCATGGGTAGATAATCTCCACTTTTGGTAAGCATAGTATGAAGCTCTCGCTGACATCAAGTAACTACACAAGCATCCGACCTCTACGGATGGTCCACACGAATCCCCTCGGACCGATCAACCCTCCGTGGGAGTGCTAGCTCGTCAATCGACTTCTGATGGTAGATCTAACTTGATCTTCTTCTTCGATCATCTCAAACCTTTCTAATATTGAAGATGGATCAGAGAAGGATGCTAGATGGTAGAGAAAATTTAGATGAAGACTCTCTTCTCTTTGATTTTTTTCTTCATCCAAAAATCTAGAACAGTTCTAGATCTCTCACCCAAGAGGAGAACAGTCTCCTCTTTTGTTCATACCAAAAAGGAAGGAAACCCATCCAATTCTCACATCCCAAAAAAGTATTTTTGATCCTATTTCTCCCTGGTATCTCATGGTAAAGAGCTTTCTTCTTTTGGCATGCAAAATTATGCCCTTTTTATGGTTGTCGCACAAATCAGATAAAATAAGATAAGGACTGGAGTTTGTTACAATTCAAACTCTTTTGAATTTCAATTTGACTCTAAATTTTTTTTACCCTTATCTAACTTAAAGAGGGACTCATCAGAGAAAATTGGGGATGAAAATCAATTAGAAAGACCTCCTTTTCTCATACACAATAGACCCCTTCAAAAGCAGCCAATGTGTGGAAGGATATGGATAAGGTTTTAAGTTAAAATTCAAACTAATTTGAATTCAAATCAAGACCAACCAATTTCTATCCTTAATGAGTGATAAAAAAAAAATTTTTTGATTTTCTCATATATAAACTAATTTTGTGAAGGAACCAAATCTAGGATTTTAGGATTAGATCTTGAAACTTTTTCAAGATCAGACAGCGGAAGACTAAAATAAATCAAAATTTATCTTATAAAATTAAAGAATCTCTAGATCTAAGATCCTATTACATGACTATTATATGATATTAAATTATAAATTAAAATATAAAGAGCAAGAACTATATGTTGAATATATCAACATGTTTCTATACTACATCTAATGTATGTAAAATATAATAGATCAGATCTATTACCTTGCAAGTTAGACGTTCTAACTTTGCTGATCCGAACTTGAGGATAATGTTGTGAGCCACACATGTATTCGGCCTCTAGGAGTCATCCACACGAGCCTACAAATCACGATCAGAAGTTCTGGTCCAGAAAATTAGCATAGTATGCTAGTACTATGCTGATCCTTCTTCGATGGTCGATCAGATGCCTCCTTCTTGATTTGGACTCTTCCAAAGATGAAAAGTAGGAGAAAAAGTTTTAGATGTGAGACACTCTTAGAAAACTCACAGATAAAGGAAGAAAAGAGGTGAACTCAGCAACCCTAGAAGAAGACCCTCTTCTTCTTCTCTTTGCTTTAACCCAGACACTTAGTTTTATTTCTATTATATCTCCATGCCCCAACACTCTTTCTCCCTGATTTTCACATGCCACAAAGATCTCCAAATGCTCTATAATCCACAAAAATCTCAAAAAAAAATTCATCTTAAAAAATAAGATATGAAGAATCCTTGTCTAGGTCAAATACCTAGTCAAGAAAAATCCAAACAGGGCAAGACAAGTGGTGCCCAACTCTTGGGTGCCCCCTCCCTTTTTTTCTACCATGGACCACCAGAAAAAGGTGCACAATATATGCCATAAAAGCCATAAAAATCTCAAAAAAAATTTGGATAAAATCAATGCCATAAGGAAAGAGTTTTTGTTTCCTAAAATTCTATCTCATAGAATTTGAAATTCAAACTAATTCCTACTTTGACTTGGTTCACAACTACATTCCATGTAAGAGAGAAAGAGTGGAAAGCTTTGGACATATGTGAAAGCCCGAGAGAGAAGGTTTTGTCACACAAAATAAGAGAGAGTGGGCGTGGGGGGCTAAGGTGGCGCAAGGTGGAATCCTAGTCTTACTAGGATTCAATCTATGACTTGTTCAAATTTGGTTTTTCAAATCAAATCAAACCAAAACTAAATCAACCCAATTAAAATAGATCTTAACCTAATTAAAAACCTAATTTAATCAGATTAAATTAGATTTAAATCTGATTTAATTTTTTAATCGAATTAGAAATTAGGTTGACCCATGTCCTAATTGGACTAGGACTAGTTTTTTCTTGCACTTGGTTTATCCAATAAACCAATTGGACTTGATTCAATCAAGCTTAAATCAAATCTAATTAAATCATATTCAATTAGACTTAATCTCACCCCATTGTCTTAATCAAATGAAACCAATTAGCAATCAAATTGCTAATCGATCCTCCTGCAATACTTGCACTAGGTTAAATGTCAATCATATTGATTGTTTAACCCTAGAACGATTCTTAATCGTTGATCAACCATCTAATCGGATCATGAACTCTAATGTGTGTGACCTCATAGGTCCAAATCTAAGATGGTAGCACAAGAATAAATTTTCATACCAATCGAAGTGACCATCTAGCAATGGTACCTGACGATCAAATAGGTCGAATGTGTAGAACAACATCCTTAGAACCCATGCGGATATAGTTTCTATATAATTCATCCCCTTGACCAAAATGCTCATAGGACACCTCAGAGTTCCACTATCAACTCTGATCAGGTTGTCCACATTGTATTTCAAAATATCAAATCCATCTGATGGATTATCCTGACCAAGGTTTTGCTAAATTAAAATACAGCGACTCATTCTTCTCCAACTCTTGGAGTGGTCCATCCCATCTTGATCACACTCTGACTTTGCAAGTATTTGACTATGCCCAGAAGCCTTCTGTCATTGAATTAAAAATTTAGTTAGTCCAGTACCAAAGCACAGTGAGTTACTTGCAAGTCACTAAGGTGATCTCAGGTCTTTTAGTTCCTTCTTTCTTAACAGCATCTCCCGATACATTTGGTGGAACCGCCAACTCTCACCTTCTGACTCCCGAAGTCTCTTCCTCAGAACTTCAGACTCCACCTAGGCATCCTTGACCGCCTGCTGCTTATAGACTAGCTGAATCTTCAGCCGCTGTAGTTTGGCCTTCTCCTGCCCAAGGGCCATGGACAGTTCTTCTATGGTCCCCCTCAAGGAGCGGAGCTCGTCGGAGCCTTGTGCCGAAATGGCCTGGACTCTCTCAGACACCTGCCTCTGAAGGCGAGCAACCTCGTCGGTCGCCGTCTTGAGCTTCCTTCGATAGTCATCTACTTGTCTGCACCAGCCGACTCAGTAGGCGTTGTAGTTCACCTCGACATCCTGCAGCTGCTTCTGGAGATCGAAAAATTTCTTCGACCAGTCCCGATCGTGATCGGCCTGAGTTATGAGCTAAGATGAGCTCTTTTTCAATTGGCTGATCTTCTCCCGTGCAGCCGCCAGCTTGACCTCAAGGGAGCTGATCTTGGAAGCCTGAGTCCAAGATCGGTCGCTAGCGCATTTTTGGAGTTCCTCAAGCTCCTTCACGAAGTCAGCCTTCCTCTGGATGTAGTACATGAAACCCTTTTTGTGGAGGTCCCGAAAGCGAGTAGCCTCCGCAGTGGCTTCCAAATGACTCTTCCTCTACCGGTGAAGTTCATCATCTAACTTCTTTGATTTCTTCATTAAATGATGATCTTTCCTTCTCAGATCCTGGATCATCGACTTCAAAGGGATCCCCTATGGCAAGGAAAGAGCTTCGGCAGGGCACTATTGTTGGGAGACAAGAGCGTCACAACACAAATCAGTGCTAGAAAATAAAAGAGAAGAAAAAGGATGCAGAATAAGAAAAAAAAGCTCTCTGTAAAGAAGAATCCAATTTTATTGATTAAATAGTTCTTAAGTACAAGAGAATGAGGAAAAGCTGCAACAAAAAAAAAATATAATACAAAATTAGATGTTTCAGACCTTTGGGGCAAAAGTAGAGGAGCTCGACACCCCCGGAAGGTCGGTCGCGATAGCCGCGGCAGTCGAAGAAGTCCCGACTGGAGGAAGACCGACAGTGGCTTCAGAAGGTCTGGCTTCATCGTCAGACGCCTCATCCAGAAAGTCAAGGTTCAGTTCGAGAAACTTCCCGACGACCTTCTCCTGACAGAGCTCGAAGCCCTTGATGTAGGCGGCCTGACTGAACTAGACCTTCAGATCCCTCATCTCAGGGGAGGTTTTGAACTCCTCCACTGCCCGGACCATTGCCTCCGAGATCAAGGTTGGGATCTGCGCCTTCAACTCAGAAACCTCAGCCTCGACCTTCTTTCTTTCCTCCTCCAAGGTGGCCCTCAAATCTGTCGAGGTTTGTCCCTCCTTCTGTAGTGCCTCCTGGAGACTCACGACCTCGACAATTTTCTCCTTGAGGTGGGTGGCCTCGGCCAAGCGACCTTCCTCCGCCTGGGCAGCTTCCTACTTAGCATTGTTCATCACCTCAATGTTGGCGATGAGCTGGTGCCCAATCTGCAAGAGCAGTCGGGGAGTCAATATAAAAGCTAAGGAATAAGCTGAGTAAAGAAGCGAGAAGAAGAAAGAAGTAAATTGATCTACCTCGAGAAAGGACCCCAGAGAGTCCCAGACCCGCTGCTCAGGATCGACGTGGACGATCCTGTGAACGACCTTGGGCAGGACGCACCCATCAACCAATCCCTTTATCAAATCCCTATTGTTGAAGGGATTCTCCTCCGGGTCCTCTTCGGAACCGTCGGCTTCCTCGATGGCAGCCCTGCTACTGCGGCTCTTGCGGGCCAACGTCTTCTTCCTCCTCCTCCTTTCGGCCCCTGGTGCCTCCTCGGTACGAGCCTCTGGAGTGGAAACCTCGGTCGGGGGGCTTCTTGAAGAGGCTCGGGGGACTACGGCCTCAACGTCGGAGGGGGCGTCGATGGCAATGGCTGCCTGGATAGGCATGGCCGAGCTCGTCTCTTCTACCCTAGCCGTCTTCGCCACCCTCAAAGATGCGGCGCCTTTCCTCTTGTGGGTCTTGAGACCTTGGGCTAACATTCGAGCTACGTCTGCGTCCATATCTGCAACGAAAGAAGATCGGCACAGCTTAGGAAAAGAACAAGAAAGAGAGGGGTTCCAGAACTAACCTAAGCTGGTCCGAAAGATGCAGGAAGACAACAAGGGTGATGGGGATCGACCCGAAGAGTGCCTAAAACTGAGAGGGACACGCTGGAGGAAAATGAAGTTCTCGGGGAAGAAGAAGGGCTCCAACAGAATTCTCAGGCAAGGTGAAACCCCTGAAGGAGGGGGGCGGGTTTAAATAGGCAACAGGATCCGACGCAATAATGACTGCAGATCTCCTCTGACCGATCTATAACCGCTGCGTGGCCCACTCATCGTGGCAGGCGGCTAAAGGTGACTGACAACTGATAGAATCATTACTGCACCGTACCTAGAGCAACGCTCTAGCAAAAATTTTGAAAAAACTTTTTCAGATCGCCTCGATTTGAAAAGACTCTAGCACCAGCATGCCAAATGCCAAAATATCTAAAAACAACCGAGTACAAAAATTGAGGGAGGCAACTTCGATCGTGAAAGTTTCTCTGTACTTCCTTCATTCGGAACTCGAACTCAAAAGTAGGAGGACTGGTGTTGGGTATACAATACCTCCGACCGAAGTTCGTAAAAGGCCGACCCTCCTAGGGCTCTTCCGACTTCCGACCTTATGCAGTGTCTTTCTGAACTCCTCCGGCTGTTCGAGCTTTTATAATACCATTCGGACTTCTCCAGCGATCGACCTTCCACAGTGTCCTCCAGATTCCCCCAACGGACGGACTCCTATCGTGCCATTCGGACTTCTCCAATAATGAGCTCCCCCATTCATCTACCGGACTGCTCCAAATGCTCTCTGGGCTTCATTGTCAGCCGACTTTCTACAATGATTGGCTACCCTCTGAATCTCTTCCAGACTTCTTCTTGCCACGAGCGACTTTACTCCGAACCTCTTCTGAGCTTCGTTAATGTCCGAGCTTCTCCAACAGTAGGAATTCTACAGTAACCAAACTCCATCCAAGTTTCTACGGTGGTCGATCGCCCTCTGAATTTCATCCGAGCTCCTACAAGAGCCGGATCCCAGTCGAACTTCTACAGCGGATGGATCCCAGATAAATTTTTACAATGGACAGGCTCCATCAGTTGATCTCTACTCTGAACTTCTATTGCAAGCGGACTTCATCCGAGCTTCTACGATAAGAAGTCTCCATCTGAGCTTCTGCGGCAACCGATCTTCGTCCAAGCTTCTACAATAAGTGACCTCCTTTCAGACTCCTACAAGAGCCAGACTCCGTCCGAACTTCTACAACAGAATTGAATTCCACACTCCTCCGATGTTCGACCTTCCCCAGTGTCCTCAAGACTCCTCCAGTGAACCAACCTCTACAGCGCCATCCGAACTCCACTGTCGGACGACCCTCTGTCGGATTTCTCATAAAATCGGATCTCTCCGATGGACAATCTTCAGACGAGCTTCTACATCAGACAAATTTCAGACAGACTTCTCTAGCAATCAGACTCCTACCGGACTTCTCCAACAGAAAGTCTCCGTCTGAGCTTCTACAGCAGATAACTTTCGCCTGCAGCATCAGTGCCCAAGGCACCTGACAACATGGACTTGTCAGCAACCTCAAAAATATCTGAGCTTCTCTTAGATTGCTAAGATAGAGAGCCATTCTGCTCCATCAGACATCTCAGTCGAGCTTCAACCGTCAGGCCCGAACTCTCTGACAAGTCACGACAATGGACACTACCCCGCTCCACCCTCTGTAACAAATCCCACATGGCCCCACCACTCTCTGGCAAGTCGTGACAATAGACACCACTCTACTCTCTATAACAAACTCCATATGGCTCTGAACGGCCCACTGATGCCACTACTCTCCGTAACAAACTCCGCGTGGCCCCGAACGGCCCACTACCAGAAAGTTACGGACGTCACTATCAATCAGTTACACTCTCCCGTCTATAAAAGATACCTCCAGATACGTTCTTCTCTAAGCTCTAAACTCTATCTCGAAACTCTGCTAAAATTCTATTCGAGTGTTCCATTTCTGTTGAAGCAGAGTACTGACTTGAGCATCGGAGGATCTTGCCGGAGCACCCCCAACTCCAATTTAGACTTTCTTTGCAGGTCCCCACGGTGGCCGCGATCCTCCCAACTCCAGCTTCTCCGACGTCGGTGAAATTCTGTACCAACAGAATTGGCACTAGAGGAAGGGCTGTGTCTTCGCAGGACCCTTGTTTTTAAAGGAGTACTTAACGGAACTGTCTCCGATCATCTTCTTCAACATCTTCTTCTTCTTCTCCTGCCAGATCTCCACCTGATGCCTCCCTGAAAGGCATCCACCAGGCGATGCCCGACCTCCGCGGTCAGATCTCAGCGAGATCCGCAAGCTCCGACCTCATCTCCAGTTTCCCAGACTCCTCCGTCAGTGACGGCAGTCGGCATGGAGCAGTTCGACTTGCTAGTTCAGCAAGTCAGGGGCCTCACCGAAGCAGTGCAGGCCATGCAGCAGCAGCCGCAGTAGCCGTAGGCATCTGTGCAGCTGGAAAGAGCATCGTCGGAGTTTCAGAATCCGACGATCGGGCGGGCCACTTGGGCCAGTCGCCCTGTCTTCCCTAAAAAAGGAAAGCAAAAAATGGAGAGCCCTCTGTCTGATCATGATTCCACCCCCGGAGGGTCCCTACCTCCGTTCTGCTAGAAGACCCTCGAGACTCACAGTCGAGAGGATCTCCTGGATCAAAGATTCTAGGAGATGAACCAGCAAATCGAAGAGCTTCACCATGCTCCCCCTGCTTATGGTGAGGATATCTGTACTGACCTTCCTTTTTCTAAAATGATTATGCAGGAATCGATCCCGTCGAACTTCAAGCTCCCCCAATTTGAGAGCTACGACGGGACCTTAGTCCGATTGATCACCTGGAGGTCTTCCAAACAATGATGCTGCTCCATGGCATGCTAGACGCCATCCTGTGCCGAGTTTTCCCATCTACCTTGAAGGGAGCAGCAAGGAACTGGTACTCGATACTGAAGTCGGGTACTATCTTCTCCTTTGATCAGATGAGCCACTAGTTTGCTGCACATTTCGTTAGCAGCCGGTATCCTTGGAGAGGTTCGGAGTCCCTCATCAACATCAAGCAAAAGGAGGGAGAATCCATCCAAACTTATGTTAACCATTTTAGCGTCGCCGCATTGGAGGTCCGAAACTTGGACCAGTCAGTTGCAATGGCCGCCCTGAAGAGCGGTCTTCGAAAGAATGATCTTCTATTTTTTCTGAAAAAGAAGTATCCCAGGGACTTCACTGATTTGCTAGCTCGGGCCGAAGGGTATGCCCGAGCAGAGGAATCCTTCAAGATGAAGGACGAGGAGGCCGTGAAGGAGCGACAGGTGGGTGACTCCAGCAAGCCCACAGCTGAAAAAGAGCCGAGTGAAGCTCGGCCGCATTCTCGAACTCCCCTCGAACACAAGCGTGTCCAGACTCGTCCCCGAGCTGGTAGGCAGAGAAGCCCGGACTGCAGAGTTCGGCAGGGCTCTCCCCCAGAAAGATTCCACAGCTATGGTCCTCTCAATACTTCAAAAACCCAAGTACTGATGGAGGTCAGAGAGCAGCTGCCAAGGCTAGAAAGGATGCGCACACACCCTGGGAAGCACAACCCTAATAAGTTCTGCCTCTATCATCGTGACCACGACCATGACACGGAGGAGTGCATTCAGCTCCGAAATGAGATCAAGGAGCTCATCAGACGAGGTCGGCTCGACAGATTCATCCGACACTGGTCTGAGGGTAGGAAAGATCGACCGAGGGTCCTACCACAACCAGATCCATCAAGGAGGGAAGAACAGTCTGGAGATCGACCTCCAATTGGGATCATCAACACCATCTTTGGAGGATCCCGATGGGGAGCAGACCTTCCACGACCATGGGATTCAAAAAATCTATGAATGTATTACCAATAACTTTGCCTTAAACAAAAGTTTCATATTTGCATACCTTTTCTTTTGGCATGAGCTTGTAACGACAGGGAGTAGCTCCTTCAGATAATCGAAATTAAGCATATCAGAAACAAGAGGACCTCATCTCGACACAAGTGAAGGCTCGATTATTTAGAGATCGGATGGGGGAGAGGCCCTTGCAACGGCCCTTATGCACCCCCACAACTATGTTAGGAACAGAAAGAGAACCTCGTCCTAACATGAGCAAAGTCGAAGGCTCGATTATTTAGAGATCGGATAGGGAGAGAGGCCCTTGCAACGGCCCTTATGCACCCCCACAGCCATGTTAGGAACAGGAGGAGAACCTCGTCCTAACATGAGCAAAGTCGAAGGCTCGATTATTTAGAGACCAGATGGGGGGAGAGGCCCTTGCAATGGCCCTTATGTGCCCCGACAGTCCTGTTAGGAACAGGAGGAGAACCTTATCCTAACATGAGCAAAGTCGAAGGTCCGATTATTTAGAAACTGGATGGGGGGAGAGGCCCTTGCGACGGCCCTTATGCGCCCCCACAGTCCTGTTAGGAACAGAAGGAGAACCTCATCCTAACATGAGCAAAGTCGAAGGCCCTATTATTTAGAGACTGGATGGGGGGAGAGACCCTTGCAATGACCCTTATGCACCCCTGCAGTCCTGTTAGGAATAGAAGAAAAATCTCATCCTAACATGAGCTGAAATTGATCGTGTCAGGAACAGGAGGAGAACCTCGTCCTGACACAAACAAAGATCTGATCATTTGGGACCGGATGAGGAAAAAAGTCCCTCAGCAGCTCCTCTACACCCCTACAATCTCGCTAGGAGCAGAGGAAAAACCCTCGTCCAAACGTAAAGAAAGAAAAAAAAAAGCGACGAGCTACACCAGAGATAAAAAAAAAATGAACTACATCCAAGGCTAAAGGGACCTCGTCTCAACAAGAAAGAAAACTCTTGTCAAAAATCTTCAGTCTCTAAGGGGGAGCCCAACACAGGCAGAAGAAAATAGACTTCCTCAAAGTAACGAGAAGTTCGGACCCCAAGTTCAAACATCGAGAGAGAGCATCAAACTCGAATGGCCTCGAAAAGACCTTCGATCATGAACAAAAAGAGCGAATGAACACGACGATGACCCAGAATCTTCAAACAATGTCGACAGGAATAAGATAGAAGATAAAAGAAGCTCAGTAAACGACAACTTAATGCAAGAATAGACAAGATAATGAAAAAATTTCTTTTCATTTCATTAGTAAAGTGCACGTTACAAAGCCTTTGAAGGCCAAAAAAAAAGAGATGACAAGAGAAGAAAAAAATACATGAAAGAATGAAAGGTAAAAGAGGCTCTAGGGAAGCTCGACTTCTTCCGACTTCAAACTCTCGGTTCCAACCACCATCAGGGATTGCCTTAAGTTCTCAACTTTTTCTTCCAATTCCTTCTTTCTTAACAGCATCTCTCGATACAATTGGTGGAACCGCCGACTCTCGCCCTCCGACTCCCGAAGCCTCTTCCTCAGAACTTCGGACTCCACCTCGGCATCCTTGACCGCCTGCTGCTCATAGGCCAACTGAATCTTTAGCCACTGCAGTTCGGCCTTCTCCAGTCCAAGGGCCATGGACAGTTCTTTCATGGTCCCCCTCAAGGAGTGGAGCTCGTTAGAGCCTTATGCCGAAACGGCCTGGACTCTCTCAGACACCTGCCTCTGAAGGCGAGCAACCTCGTCGGTCGTCGTCTTGAGCTTCCTTCAATAGTCATCTACTTGCCCGCACCAGCCAACTCGGTAGGCATTGTAGTTCATCTCAACATCCTGCAGCTACTTCTGGAGGTCAGAGAATTTCTTCGACCAGTCCCGATCGTGGTCGGCCTGAGTCGTGAGCCAGGATGAGCTCCCTTCCAACTGGCCAATCTTCTCCTGTGCAACCACCAGCTTGACCTCAAAGGAGCTGATCTTGGAAGCCTGAGTCCAAGATCGATCGCTGGCGTATTTTCAGAGTTCCTCAAGCTCCTTCACGAAGTCAGCCTTCCTCTGGGTGTAGTCCATGAAACCCTTTTTGTGGAGGTCCCGAAAGTGAGTAGCCTTCGCAGTGGTTTCCGAATGGCTCTTCTTCTGTCGGTGAAGTTCGTCATCCAACTTCTTTGATTTCTTCGTTAAATGATGAACTTTCCTTCTCAGATCCCGGATCATCGACTTCAAAGGGATTCCCTGTGGCAAGGGAAGAGCTTCGACAGGATACTGTTGCTGGGAGACAAGAGCGTCACAACACAAATCAGTGCAAGAAAATAAAAGAGAAGAAAAAAGATGCAAAATAAGAAAAAGGAGCTCTCTGTAAAGAAGAATCCGATTTCATTGATTAAATAGTTCTTAAGTACAAGAGAATGAGAAAAAATTACAACAAAAAAAATATAATACAAAATTAGAGGTTTCGGACCTTTGGGGCAAAAGTGGAGGAGCGCGGCGCCCCCGGAAGGTCGGTCGCGGCAGCCACAGCAGTCGAAGAAGTTCTGACTGGAGGAAGACCGGCAGCGGCTTCAGAAGGTCCGACTTCATCATCAGACGCCTCATCTAAAAAGCCGAGGTCTAGTTCGAGAAACTTTTCGACCACCTTCTCCTGACAGAGCTCAAAGCCCTTGATGTAGGTGGCCTGGCCGAACTGGACCTTCAGATCCCTCATCTCGGGGGAGGTTTTGAACTCCTCCATTGTCCGGACCATTGCCTCCGAGACCAGGATCGGGATATGCACCTTCAACTCAGAAACCTCGGCCTCGGCCTTCTTTCTTTCCTCCTCCAAGGCGGCCCTCAGATCTGTCGAGGTTTGTCCCTCCTGCAGTGCCTCCTGGAGACTCACGACCTCGACGATCTTCTCCTTGAGGTGGGTGGCCTTGACCAAGCGACCTTCCTCCACCTGGGCTGCTTCCTTCTTAGCATTATTCATCGCCTCAATATTGGCGATGAGCTGGTGCCCAATCTACAAGAGCAGTCGGAGAGTCAATATAAAAGCTAAGGAATAAGCTGAGTAAAGAAGCGTGAAGAAGAAAGAAGTAAATTAAAGAGGCTCGGGGGACTGCGGCCTCAACGTTGGAGGGGGCGTCAACGGCAATGGCCGCCTAGGCAGGTGCGGCCGAGCTCATCTCTTCTACCCTAGCCCTCTTTGCTGCCCCCGAAGATGCGGCGTCTTTCCTCTTATGGGTCTTGAGACCCTGGGCTAACATTCGAGCTGCATCTGCATCCATATCTGCAACGAAAGAAGATCAGCACAGCTTAAGAAAAGAACAAGAAAGAGAGGGGTTCCAGAACTAACCTAAGCTGGTCCAAAAGATTCTGGAAGACAGCAAGGGTGATGGGGATCGACCCGAAGAGCGCCTAAAACTAAGAGAGACATGCTCGAGGAAAATGAAGTTCTCGGAGAAGAAGAAGGGCTCCAACAGAATTCTCAGGCAAGGTGAAACCCCTGAAGGAGGGGGGCGAGTTTAAATAGGCAACGGGGTCCGACGCAATAACGACTGTAGATCTCCTCTGACCGATCTATAACCGTCACGTGGCCCACTCATCGTGGCAGGCGGCTAAAGGCGACTGACAACTGACAAAATCATTATTGCACTGTACCTAAAGCAACGCTCCAGCAGAAATTCTGAAAAAACCTTTTTGGGTCGCCTCGATTTGAAAAGACTCCAGCACCAGCGCACCAAACGCCAAAATATCTATTAACAATCGAGTACAAAAATCGAGGGAGGCAACTTCGATCATGAAAGTTTCTCTGTACTTCCTTCATTCGAAACCCGAACTTGAAAGTAGGGAGACTGATGTTGGGTATAAAATACCCCCGGTCGAAGTTCGTAAAAGGCCGCCCCTCCCAGGGCTCTTTCGGCTTCCGACCTTATGCGGTGTCTTTCTGAACTCTCCCGACTGTCCGAGCTTTTATAATACCATCCGGACTTCTCCAGCGGTCGACCTTCCATAGTGTCCTCCAAATTCCCCCAACGGACGGACTCCTATCGTGCCATTCGGACTTCTCCAATAATGAGCTCCCCCATTCATCTACCGGACTGCTCCAAATGCTCTCTGGGCTTCATTATCAGCCGACTTTCTACAGTGACTGGCTACCCTCTGAATCTCTTTTAGACTTCTTCTTACCACGAGCGACTTTACTTTGAACCTCTTCTGGGCTTCGTCAATGTCCGAGCTTCTCCAACAGCAGGACTTCTATAGTAACCAGACTCCATCCAAGTTTCTACGATGGTCGACCGTCTTTCAGATTTCATTCGAGCTCCTACAAGAGCCGGATCCCAGCCGAACTTCTACAGCGGATGGATTCTAGACGAATTTCTACAACGGATGGGCTCCACCAGTCGGATCTCTACTCCAAACTTCTATTGCAAGCGGACTTCATCCGAGCTTCTACGATAAGAAGTCTCCATCTGAGCTTCCTCGTTAACCGATCTTCGTCCAAGCTTCTACAATAAGCGGTCTCCTTTCAGACTCCTACAAGAGTCAGACTTTGTCCGAACTTCTACAACAGAATTAAATCCCGGACTCCTCCAATGTTCGACCTTCTCCAATGTCCTCAAGACTCCTCTAGCGGACGAACCTCCACAGTGCCATCTGAACTCCACTGTCGGACAACCCTCTGTCGGATTCCTTATGAAATCGGATCTCTCCAACGGATAATCTTCAGACGAGCTTCCACATCAGACAAATTTCAGACGAACTTCTCTAGCAATCGGACTCCAACAGAAAGTCTCCATCCGAGCTTCTACAGCAGATGACTTCTGCCTGCAGCATCAGTGCCCAAGGCACCTGACAACAGTGGACTCGTCAGCAACCTCGAAAATATCTGAGCTTCTCTTAGATTGCTGAGACAGAGAGCCATTCCACTCTATCAGATGTCCCAGCCGAGCTTCAGCCGTCAGGCCTGAACTCTCTGACAAGTCACGATAATGGACACTACCCCGCTCCGCCCTCTGTAACAGATCCCACATGGCCCCACCACTCTCTAACAAGTCGCGATAATGGACACCACTCCACTCTCCATAACAAACTCCACGTGGCTCTGAACGGCCCACTGATGCCACTACTCTCTGTAACAAACTCCGTGTGGCCCCGAACGGCCCACTACCAGATAGTTACGGACGTCACTATCAATCAGTTACACTCTTCCATCTATAAAAAAGACCTCCAGATACGTTCTTCTCTAAGCTCTAAACTCTATCTCGAAACTCTGCTAAAATCCCATTCGAGAGCTCCATTTATATTGAAGCAGAGTACTGACTTGAGCATCGGAGGGTCTTACCGGAGCACCCCCAACTCCGGTTTAGACTTTTTTTGCAAATCCCGACGGCGGCCAGGATCCTCCCGACTCTAGCTTCTCCGACGTCGGTGGAATTATGTACCAATACAAATCAATTACAATACAAAGTTGCTCAACCATCAATAGGTTGATGATTGACTTTTGAGACATATTTTTCAATAACTCCCACTTGTCTTAAAGCCACTCGGCATAGTATCTAATATCCATCTTTGACTTGTGGTTGTCAAACTCCTTTATCGCCAGGGCTTTAGTGAAGGGGTCGGCCAGGTTCTCCTTTCCATCGATCTTCTAAAGGTCAACGTCACCTCGATCCATGATCTCTCAGACCAGATGGAAGTGACGCAAAATATACTTTGTCTGCTGGTGTGCTTTGGGTTCCTTCGCCTGAGCTATGGCACTAGTGCTGTCGTAGTAGAGCAGGATCGGACCATCGAGGGAGGGTGCAACTCCGAGCTTGATAATAAATTTTTTCAGCCACACAGCTTCCTTCACAGCATCTGATGCTACGATGTACTCTGCCTCACAAACAGAGTCTGCCACAGTATGCTGCTTGGAACTCTTCCAGCAGATGGCTCCACCATTCAAAGTAAAGATATAACCTGACACACTTCTACTATCATCTTGGTTAGATGGAAAGCTGGAGTCTGTGAACCCCACAAGTTTTAGATCTGACTCGCCATAAACCAACCATTGGTCCTTAGTATTTCTCAAATACTTAAGGATGGCTTTAACCACTTTCCAGTAGTTTTCTCCAGGATCAGATTGGTATCTACTCACTACTCCTAGTGAGTATGCCACATCTGGCCTTATACATGTCATGGTGTATATGATAGATCCCACGATCGAAGCATATGAGACTCTACTCATATGCTCTCTCTCTTCAGGAGTTGTCGGACAATCTTTCTTAGAGAGAGAAATTTTATGGCCTATCGGTAGATAGCCCTTCTTGTTATTCTCCATGCTGAACCTCTTCAGCACAGTTTCTATGTACGTGGACTGGGATAACCCAAGCATCCTTTTAGATCTATCCCTATAGATCTTCATCCCCAAGATGTAGGATGCTTCACCCAAGTCCTTCATGGAGAACTACGATGATAACCAAACTTTTATTCCCTGTAGTGCGGGGATGTCATTCTCGATTAAAAAAATATCATCCACATACAAGACGAGAAATACCACAACTGGACTATTTATCCATTTATAGATGCAGGGCTCTTCTCCATTCTTAACGAAGCCATACATTTTGATCACCTTATCAAAATGTATGTTCCAACTCTGAGAAGCTTGCTTCAATCCATAAATGGATCTTTGAAGCTTGCACACCTTGGACTCATCTGTGAATATAAACACCTCAGGTTGTATCATATACACCTCTTCGGTCAACTCTCCATTCAAGAAAGCTGTCTTTACATCCATCTTCAAGATCTCATTATCCAGATGGACAGCTATTGCAAGTATTATCCGAATGGATTTGAGCGTTATCACAAGGGAGAACATCTCGTTATAGTCAATACCATAATATTGACGATACCCCTTGGCAACCAGATGGGCTTGATAGGTCTCCACCTTTCCATCTGTGCCCCTCTTCCTTTTGAAGACCCATTTACACCCAGTGGGCTTAACCCCTTCAGGTGGGTCAACCAATGTCTATACATCGTTGACCTTCATGGACTCCATTTTAAATTTTATAGCTTCAAGCCATTTCTCAAAATCAGGTCTCTGCATTGCATCCACATAGGTGATCGGATCCACATTGTTCTCATCGAGTTTGATGGGATCATCATTTCAGACTAAAAAATCATAGTATCTGTCCGACTGACGTGAAACTCTATCAGATCGCCTTAATGGTATAGGTACATTGGGCTCCAGATCTGATCTAATCAAATCCAACTCAGGTTCAGCTATTGGTGTCAGTCCTTCTACCTGTTGAACTTCATCAAGTTCAACCTTAGAGGCAACGGTTCCTTCACCAAGGAACTCCTTTTCTAAAAAGATTGCCTTAAGGCTGACGAACACCTTTTGTTCATCAGCATGATAGAAAAAATATTCTTTGATCTCTTTGAGGCACCCTATGAATGTGCATTTGTCAGACATAGGACTATGTTTATCTGTAACTAACCATTTAATATAGGTCGGGCACCCCCAGACCCTAAGGTGTGAAAGTGCTGGCTTACGTCCTGTCCATATCTCATATGGAGTCTGAAACCCTATTTAATAGATAACAGGCCGATTCAAGTGCATATCCCCGAAAGGATATCGATAAGCTGGCAAAACCCATCATGCATCGGACCATGTCTAACAGAGTCCGATTTCTCCTTTCAGACACACCATTATGCTGTGGTGTTCCTGGAGGAGTCCATTGGGAGAGAATCCCATTCTCTCCTAAATATGTAAAAAACTCACCAAATAGGTATTTTTCTCCTCAGTCAGATCGAAGAGTTTTAATACTCTTCTCAGTTTATTTTTTTACTTCACTTCAAAATCATTTGAATATTTCAAATGAATCTGACTTATGTTTCATCAGATAGACATATCCATATCTGGATAGATCATCCGTGAAAGTGATGAAGTAAAAATATCCACCTCTAGCACTTGTGCTTATTGGCCCACATACATCAGTATGTACTAGGCCCAAGAGCTCAGTAGCTCTCTCACCTTTTTTAGTAAAAGGTGACTTGGTTATTTTACCAAGAAGACAGGACTCATAGGTTGGAAGTGATTCACAATCACTGACTTCAAGGATTTCCTCTTGAGTCAACCTATATATTCTGTTCTTGTTTATATGACCTGCCTACAGTGCCATAAGTAGATATCTGATACACTATCTAATCTAGGGTGCTTGCCAGTAGAATAGACTACGTTAACAGATTGTGATAATATATACACACCATTGTTCAAATATCCATAAAAAATAGTAACACCATTCATAATGATATTACAAACTTGTTTCTTTATTGAAATTTCATAATCATTTTTGACCAGAAGGCCTACAAAAATAAAATTTAAAAAGAAACTGGGACAGAAATGACAATCATTAAGAACAACGGTATGAGACTCAAATACAAGTTTCAAGATTCTTAATGCTAGAACTGGAACTGGTCTTCCATCTCCAACGTTCAGGAACCTCTTGTCTTACTCAAATCTCCTACTGACCTACAACCCCTACAATGAATTACAAATATGGTAAGGGCTATCGGTATCCAATATCCAGTCAGTTATATCACAAATAGAGAAATTGTAAGGAGTTATCATATAAATATCTTGTCCAGTAATAGCTAGCTTCTTTCTCTGCCTGTTTGGATCCAGGGAGGCAATATACTGAGGATAGTTCCTCTTCCAGTGCCTCCGCCTCTTGCAAAAGAAGTATTCAGTTTGACTCTTATCGGGCTTGATCTTTTTGGTCTGGCCCTGCACTGGTGTCCCAAACTGAACTTGCACTTTTTTCACTTTTTTTTTCTTGTTCTTCTTTCCTTTCTCAAAGGGTCGAGAACCAGAAGACGAACCTCCCACTAAGTTCACCGACTCCTTGTGGAGTTGGTGATCCTTCTCAAAGTTCTGAAGCAACCCCAGTAACCCGTAGTAGTTTACTTCAGGCTTTGTCATTCTATAATGAGTGAGGAATGGGAGATAAGACTTGGGCAGCGAGTTCTGTATTGCATCTTTCCCAAGCTACTCATGCAAGGAAAAGCCGAGCTTGCTCAAATGCTCCATCAGCTCGATTATATACAATACATGATCAGTGACAGAGGCACTATCCCGTATTTTGGCATTGAAGATGGCACAACTAGTCTTATGCCTCTCCACATCATCGGGTGTGCCAAAGGCATCCTCCAGCACTTGAAGTATGTCCTTTGACTGAGTCGTCTAAAATCTGCAACTGAACTCATTGCTCATGACAGCCAGCATGATGCAGTGCACCATGGTCCGATCACTGAGCTACTTCTGGTAAGTGTCTCTGACTGTTCCACGTGCATTGGCAGCTGGCTCCTCAGGTGCAGGATCCGTTATCATATATAGGATCCGTTCATGCTCCAGGACTATCTTCAATTTTCGGTACCAGCTATCGAAGTGGATCCCACCAAATTATCATTGTCCAACAATGATCGGAGCGATAGGGAAGTGGTCATATCTGCACAAAGAAAAACCATAACCTAATTAGTAATTGATTCATTAAATCTAAAGATTTGAACTTTAATCAAAAAGTTTCTCCCACTATTTTATTCGAATTGGTAGCCTCTACCTCCAATTCGAGAAATTACCCTAATTCCTTAGTGGGTACTAGAATCCACTTAGACTGCACACAAGTCCAACTTTGGTTGGCCAATCCATGTACATTAAAGGTAGGTTCATAATCAATTATTTCTCTAAATAATTTTTAATAATTTTAATTTTGCCCCAGTCCCTAATCAGTAGGCTTTGGCCTCCACTGAAAAGGTCTGATTACGTCCAACCATTAACATGACTATACTTGGTCCATCTAGCCAATGAATGATTAGGCCCAACTTTGGTTGGCTAATCTAACCACCATTTAGAAAGATACAGTCAAGAAATCATATTATGAATGATAATTCCATCAGCCGATAAGCACCAGGCCTTTGGGCCTCCAATGATTATCCAACTGATGGACCCATTATCATCCACTTAATGGGAGGCTATGATCTAGTTATTACCATAACTATTTTATTTTAAGGACCTAATAATTTTAAAAAATTTAATTGATTTAAAAGAGGAGGTCAGATGAACCAGCTTATCATGATCCTCCCACAGGCTTCACCAATCAGCTTAAGGGAGACCATTAAAAGGGCTAGTTTAGGAGCATCTAAATCAGTCACACTGATTTACCCAGCTAACATGGGTCAGCTCGAATAGTCAAATGATCTGATCAAAACATAATTTCACTAAGAGGTCAGGTAAATTCGATCGATGGGAGGGTCTGCCAAAGCTTGCCTTAGACACCATCAGAAATGGCCAGATAAGTGGACTGTCAATTAAAAACCACCAGTCTGGTTTACCTTAGACACCAACTGGTTTAATTAGTTTCGATTAGATCAACCTAACAGTTTGTGCTAGACCACTTAGCCAAGAATCAAGTCCATTTGGTTCTCGTTAAAGACATGGACTTGACCAACTACAACTATTGTAATTGATCTAGAGAATCCTTGACCTAATCTAAGACAATAATTGATTAGATTTAGTCAATTCTCTAATTAAGTCCATCTTTAATCTAACCTTAGGTCTAACCCAATTAATGGACCTAATTTTTACTAACCCATTAACCTAATGTGTTATGGTTTGTATCTTAGGTTCTTCGATTCACAATCCTAGAACCTAATCAAACAACTTCTTAATTCTCAATTAAGTTTTAGGCTGAGGGTTGGGGTTCGGCTTTTCAAAAATAATTTTCATGTTTGTAAAATATTTTTACAACATGGTTCTACCAACCAAGTCACATGTTTGATTCATAATCAAAATACAAGTGAAATAAATATAAAACTACTTTAGATCTAATCTAAACAGGTTCATGTAATTGAAACAATTTCAACTTTAAACTATATAAATTTTCCAAACAAATATATGATGGTTCTTTATGCGAGAATTATTAACAAAGAGATTTTATTTTAGATTTAAATATTTTTTAAATCTAATAAATTATAAATTTAATCTAGATCATATCTAATAAATTTATGATTAATGTTAGATCTACACGAACTAGGACAACCTTTGCACTATAAGGGATAAACCTTACAGCAGGACAACCTATAGTTCGTGATTGATCTAAAAATTTTAATTTCAGATTTAACAATCAAATTATAAATTAGATCTAATCTAAGAAATAATCTAAGCATATATAAATAATCATGTAATAAACAACCTATGCTCTGATACCAATTGAAGGAACCAGATCTAGGGTTTCAGGGTTAGATCTTGAAACTTTTTCAAGATCAGGCAGCGGAAGACTAAAATAAATCAAAATTTATCTTATAAAATCAAAAAATTCTTAGATCTAAGATTCTATTACATGATTATTATATGATATTAAATCAAAAATTAAAATATAAAGAGCAAGAACTACATGTTGATCATATCAACATATTTCTATACTACATCTAATGTATATAAAATATAATAGATCAAATATATTATCTTGCAAGTTAGATATTCTAACTTTGCTGATCCAAGCTTGAGGATGATGTTGTGAGCCGCACACATGTCCGATCGCTAGGAGTCATCCACACGAGTCCACGAATCACGATCAGAAGTCTTGATCCAGAAAATCAGCATAGTATGCTAGTACTGTGCTGATCCTTCTTCGATGGTCGATCAGATGCCTCCTTCTTCTTGATTTGGACTCTTTCAAAGATGATAAGTAGAAGAAAGAGTTTTAGATATGAGACACTCTCAGAAAACTCATAGATGGAGGAAGGAAAGAGGTGAACTCAGCAACCCTAGAAGAAGACCCTCTTCTTCTTCTCTTTGCTTTAACCTAGACACTTAATTTTGTGTCTATTATATCTCCATGCCCCAATACTCTTTCTCTTTGATTTTCACATGCCACAAAGGTCTCTCAATTCTCTATAATCCATAAAAATTTTAAGAATAAATTTATCTTAAAAAATGAGATATGAAGAATCCTTGTCTAGGTCAAATACCTAGTCAAGAAAAATCTAAACAGGGCAAGACAAGTGGTGCCCAACTCTTGGGTGCCCCCTCCTTTTTTGGCCATAGACCATCAGCATAGAGTACACAATATGTGCCATAAAAGTCATAAAAATATTAGAAAAAATCTGGATAAAATCAGTGCCATAAGGAAATAGTTTTGGTGTCCTAAAATTCTATCTCATAGAATTTGAAATCCAAACTAATTCCTATTTTGACTTGGTCCACAACCACATTACATATAAGAGAGAAAGAGTGGAAAGCTTTGGGCATGCATGAAGGCCTGGGAGAGAAGGTTTTGTCCCATAAAATAAGAGAGAGTGGACGTGGGAGGCTAAGGTGGCGCAAGGTGGAATCCTAGTCTTACTAGGATTCAATCTATGACTTGTTCAAATTTGGTTTCTCAAATCAAATCAAACTAAAACCAAATCAACCCAATTAAAATAGGTCTTAACCTAATTAAGAATTTAATTTAATCAGATTAAATTAGATTTAAATCTGATTTAATTTTTTAATCGAATTAGAAATTAGGTTGACCCATGTCCTAATTGGACTAGGACTAGTTTTTTCTTGCACTTGGCTTATCCAATAAACCAATTGGACTTGATTCAATCAAGCTTAAACCAAATCTAATTAAATCATATTTAATTAGACTTAATCTCACCCCATTGTCTTAATCAAATTAAGTCAATTAGCAATCGAATTGCTAATCGATCCTCCTGCAATACTTGCACTAGGTTAAATGTCAATCATATTGATCGTTTAACCCTAGAACGATTCTTAATCGTTGATCAACCATCTAATCGAATCCTGAACTCTAATGTGTGTGACCTCATAGGTCCAAACCTAAGTTGATAGTACAAGAATAAATTTTTATACCAATCAAAGTGACCATCTAGCAATGGTACCTGACGATCGGATAGGTCGAATGTGTAGAACAACATCCTTAGAACCCATACGGATATAGTTTCCATATAATTCATCCCCTTGATCAAAATGCTCATAGGATACCTTAGAGTTCAACTATCAACTCTGATCAGATTGTCCATATTGTATTTCAAAATATCAAATCTATTTGATGGATTATCCTGGCCAAGGTTTTACTAAATTGAAATACAGCGACTCTTTCTTCTCTAACCCTTAGAGTAGTCAATTTTATCTTGATCACACTCTGACTTCACAAGTACTTGACTGTACTCAAAAATCTTCTGTCACTGAATTAGAAATTCAGTTAGTCCAGTACCAAATCACAGTGAGTTGCTTGCAAGTCATTGAGGCGATCTCAGGTCTAAGGAACACTTATACCTATATCCCATCAAAGACATTCTCGACAGTAGAATGCTCTGGAGTTGGTCACGTTCAATGATAACGTACCTTTATATCTCACCTGTATGCCATACCAGTGTCTCCACACTCCTTGGTTAAGAGGACAACCAACCCATATGGCCTACAATGACCTATGCTCGATAGAAGCTGTCATTTTTATTAATAGTCTATCATTTGGTCATGAATAGTTTTAAGGACTAATCGATAAATCTTCTTTTTATCGAACCTAAATAGTCCTAAGAACTTCATCACAATAACGGAGTTCATTAGAAGATGAAAACTTGTGATGAAAATATCAAAAATATATTTTATTTATTAATAAATTAATTACAATACAAGATTGTTCAACCGTCAACAGGTTGATGATTGACTTTTGGGATATATTTTCTAATATTTTGTGCAGTGAGAAAAGGTGTGAGATAATTTAGGTGGCGCAAAGGATAGAGTCCTACTCATTTGGGACTCTAGGATTTAACCAATTGGATTTCTTTCAAATCCAATCCAATTAGATCCAAATAAAATATGATGAACCTAATCTAATTAGGCTCTTATAATCTTAATTAAATTTTATCAAATCAATAAATTAATTGAGCCATAGATCTGATCAAATCAGGATCATTTTTTCTTTACCAATTAGGTCATCTCATAACCTAATCAGACTTGACCTGATTGAATCAAATTCAATCAGACTTGATCCAGACTTTAATGCTTAATCAAATTGAGCTAATTAGTGATCTAATCACTAATTAATCCTCCATTAAAGATAGAGTCCAAGTCTAGTGGGACTCTTCTCTAGAGTTCCCATCCAGTGGGACTCTTCAACAGAGTCCCTGTCAAGTGAGACTCTTCACCAAAGTCTCCATTGACTGAGACTCTTCAGATTAATCAAGTGATCAGAGAGAAACTTCTAATATGTGTGACCCCATAGATTTGAACCTAAGTCGATAGCACAAGAACTAATTTCTGTACCAATCAGAGTAACCATCTAGCAATGGTACCCGACATCTGGATAGGCTGAATGTATGCTAAGCAACACTCAAGAACCTATTTGAATATAGTTATCATATAATTAATCTATTTAAACCAAATGCTCAAGGTGACCTATGGTTTAACTATCAATCCTGATATGGTCATCCACATTGTATTTCAATTTTCAAAATCCATTACATGGATTATCCCGATCAAGATTTTACTGAATTGAAACACACTGATACATTAACTCCTACTTATTCGGAGGGATCAATTCCATCTTGACTCACACATCGACTTCATAAGTACTTGACTATGCCCAGAAATCTTTCATCGTTGAATTAAAAATTGAGGTAGTCCAGCATCAAAGCATAGTGAGTTGCTTGTAAGTCACTGTGGTGATCTCAAGTCAGAGGGATACTTATACCTATATCCCTTCGGAGGGACTCTTGACAATAGAGTGCTTCAGAGTTGATCACGTTCAGTGAAATATACTCCTATATTTTACTTGCATGCCATACCAGCATCTCCATACTCCTTGGTTAAGAGGACAACTAACCTATTTGGCACACAACAACCTACACTTGATATGTCTATCATCCTAGTAACAGCATATCATTTGGTCATGAACTCATTTAAGGACTAAACAATATATCCTCCTATATCGAATCAAATAGTCCTAAGGACTTCATCACATAAAAGGAGTTCAAAATGAGATGTACACAGTGATGAAAAAAACTACATAATATTTATTAATTCAATAATTTATATATAATTATAATGATAAGCACAACCATCAACAGACTGACGATTAGCTTTGGAACATAATTCTCAACATAGAGCCCGACTTCAGATTCGAGTATCAATCTCGAGCCACCTTCTTGAGGGTGGAAGGAAAGGCTCGACATAGAATTCTGTCACTTGCTCCATGAAAGGGTATGAGAGTCTTGAAGCTCTCCAGGTGGTCTACTAGGTCGATCGACTCATCGTCGATTTCTAGTTGGGGCATCTTAATGTTGGTAGACAGTGGCTGCCGCATGATTCCATTGCTGAAAGGCGGGTCGATGCAGAAACAGACTTGATCTCTCCGATCCATGGCTTGGTGCTGTGGTGCCGCAATTTGTCAGTTCATCTTATGAAACTTGTAATCCACGTCTGTATCATGGACCATATAGTTCTTTATATGGTGGGATAGGGATCGGCCCAGGGTAGATCCCTTATCGGAGTGAGGGGTCGGCGAGCATGTCCTTTGCTCAGGACTCTGAGGCTGGCTCAGTTGTGTTTGCCTACCTCAATCTGAACTTCATGATAGAGATCGAGAAGTTTGTTGCTGGGGCACCTCTTGCATCGGATTTGGTTGTTGCATATTGTTGATCGCCACGATCAACGCCATACCTAGGCAATTAGAACATTAAACCAGTCTTAGTTTACCCTTACAGTCGGTGGAGGGGGCTACGAAGGTGCCTTTGATTGTTGAGCTGAAGCATGATTTCTGATCGAATTTTTAGTTGGCCAGCCCGCCATGGCATTGGAATGCCTTAAGGATGTTCTTTGTGGCAGTATGGTGATAGACCGCATACTCCTTTCCAAAAATGGGTCTGGATTCTTTCTCTAGCATCAATTTATTACGATAGATTCTTAGCTCAGATCGGAGTTGCTGGAGTGAGGTGATGTCCAGCAAAGATGATGGTGATCGGATCTGCAAAATAAGTTCCTAATCGGAGGTGATTTCAGTGGGGACCATCCGATACTCAAGTCAGAAGTCTAAAATAGATGGGAAGAAGCATGCAAGAGAATTATGTACCTTGGGGGTCCCTAGTTAACTCTATTTATAGAGGTGAGAGTTATAGGAGAGAAGAATTGAGATTCATTCTGACTCCTTTAGATGCACCACCCCAATATCTCCAATTTGATTTTTAGAGATTAAGAGGTTGTGGCTACCTTATCCAGCCCATAGCCAATTGTTCTCTGTGATGGTGTGATTTGATGGGATTGTGTGGGAGTTTATCATCAACCTTTTCGAATATAGCGATCAAAGTAGAGGTCAAAAAGAACACAGCTCAGTGGCTTGCCATGTGTACGATCGACGATAAGGGTTGGTGAGAGGTGCCAAGGTTGAAGCTGACATAAGGGTCAGAATCTGAAACCAGGATCGATGTCTGATGTTTAGAGACCACTTTGATGATGAGTGGCGGTCCATACGTAGATCAGCAATCCAATGCACCTGGAGACAGGGTCGGCTGCCAATGCTGGGGTTGGTAGCTTGAGTGGATTGATGGCTAATGAATCGGGAATGCTAACGATGAGGTCAGAACCCAGTGTACAAGTCGGTGGCTGATGTGAGGGTCCATGGTGTTGCAAAAAATACCTTGAGATTCGGTTCACAATAAGCCCAAAATGAAGTCCAGGATAAGGAACTGCATCCAACGAGCCCAAGAACAGCCCAAATAGAATCCAGATAGAAGAGATATGCATGAGAAAAGGCCAGAGTAGAAGGTACGACCCACAAGCCACCGAAGGGGGCCCATGAGCGGCACAGGCCGGTGATGGAGTGGGCCAGGCTCGATAGTGCAAGCAAGTGGGCCTGCGCACAAGTCGGTCGTGGACATGCGGCCCAGCATGTGTGTGCACACGGGCCAGCCCAACGGATGCATGAGAGCATGGCCCATGATGGTTTTTCACCATGGTCCATGGTGGACCGACGATGCATGGGGAGCCGCATGGACTAGGCGGCCATTTTCCCATGCATTTCGTGCAGTCCATGATGGACCGTCGATGTTTCGAAGGTGTTTCTCGTGGTTCATGCACTATTCTCATGGACTAGGTGGCATGCTTATGTAGGAGAGCATGATCAGATGGATGAGAAGTGTGCCGATCAAGATCTAGCGGTTCAGGGAGTTGTTTGGGCATCATTGGGAGTCTAATCTCCGATCAGGGCTCGGATTTAGGTCTTTAAAAGGCCTGTGGGCAAAACCTCAGTGGCGACGTGGTTCGACAGAGATCTGGGTACAGCAGTCGAGAGAGGGAGTTCGACAACAGCAACAGATCCTAGAGAGGTGCCACAGAGAGCAGAAGTACAGGGGTGCTTCAGGTAGAATGTCAAGCAGTGGACAACGATCATTTTAGAGATTTAGGGGATCTCTTAGAGAGATCTTTTATAAGGGAAAGTTTCTTGTTGAGAGAGAGATTGGTGTATGAGGGTTAAGGGTGTGATCTCCTCTTATAAATTTTTTTTTTCATGGTGAAGCTTGGATGCCCCATGGATGTGAGCTTTTTGACTGATTCATGTATTTGATTGTGTTCTTATTTTTATTTTTTCTTTCTTCTTGCTGCAACGCATGGTATCGGATCTTGCACAACAAGTGATATCAGAGCTAGGTGGTAACAAGGCGTAGGTTATGGTGGTGGTCATCAAGATTGAAGATGGAGAGATAAGCTCAATCAAGATGGAGATTAACAAGTTTGATGGAAAGAGCAATTTCTTTTTGTGGCAAGCGAAGGTGAAGGATGTGCTCATTCAACAAGGATTGATCGACGCTCTTTTATATAAGAAAAAGTCAGACATCATGAAGGAGAAGACTTGGGAGCGGCTATAGATGCAGATAGTGAGTACCATCCATCTGTACCTGATGGATGAGGTGGTGATTCATATATTTGATGAGACTTTTTTTATGGTACTGTGGTCAAAGCTTGAGGAGTTGTACATAGCAAAGTCCTTCACCAATACTCTCTTCCTCTGAAGGTAATTCTACCAACTACGGATGGATGAGAGATAGAGCGTGCAGGAGCATCTCAACCACTTCTAGAAGATCCTCACCGATCTTAATATTGGCGAGAAAGTTGAGAAGACCAAGGTGTTGGTCTTGCTAGCATCGTTTCTCCCTTCGTATGAGCCATTGGTGGCTGCTCTTCTAATGGAGAAGAGCACTATCAAGATGGATGAGGTCACTACAGTGATTCTTTAGAACAAAATTCTCAGGAAGGAGAACCCAGCTTCAAGCTCAGATGGTGGCAACTCAGCTTTGGTGATTTCTGGAGGAGCAGGTGGTGGTAGACAGAACAACAGGAGATCACGACGAGGGTGGTCCAAGTTCAGGATGAGGGACTTGAGCAAGATCAGATGTTATCAATGCGATGAGTTGGGGCATCTAGCCAGAGATTATCCATAACAAAGTGATCGGACGAGGGCTATTGCAGCGATGGTCAGTAGCGAGTTAGAGGATGATGTCATGGTAATATCTGATGAGGTATCTACTCTTTCCAGTAGTAGATTTTAGATTCTGCATGCATTTATCATGTATGTTGCAGAGAAGAGCTGCTTGATTTCTTAAAAAGCAGTGAGGGTACTATTCATCTATCAGATGGATCGAGCTATGCGATCAGAGGTATTGGGATGGTCAGCTGGAGGATACATGATGGTGCAATGAGGAGATTGGAGGAGGTCCGATATATATCAGATTTCAGACAGAATGTTATCTCATTGAGCAGACTGGATTCGATCGGCTACAGATGGAGAGCTGATGGAAGAATCTTGAAGGTTTTGTGCGATGATAAAATGATATTGGAGGGAAAGAAGAGGATAAGAGGATATTACTATCTGATGGAAAGTCCAGTATGAGGTGGAGCTTCAAAAGCTAGAGGGAGTCCAGACGAGGTGGAGCTCCAGGTGGAAGTGGATCGGGCATGAGATGCGAGACTCAGGAGGATGACAGACGATATCACAAGGTGAGGTCCTATTGTCGTAAGAGACTACCCCGAATAGGTTTTAAGTTAGGAGGAGCACAACATACGATGAAAATGAGATAGAGCAGTCTGGCTTGACTCTCATGTTTGTCCATCTATGATCAGCAGATGTTTGCCTTAAGGCATGGGGGCGAGAAGATCCAAAAGCTTTTAAAATTAGGAGACTGAATGTCAAGTCGAGATAGAGATTGTTGTAAAGAATATCTCGAGATTCAATCCACAATAAGCTCAAAATGAGATCCAAGATGATAAACTAAGTCCAACGAGCCCAAGAACAGTCTAAATGGAGTCCAGACAAAAGAGATACGCAAGAGAGAAGATCGGAGCAGAAAGTATGGCCCACGGGCCATCAGAGGGGGCCCATGGGTGGCACAGGCAGGTGGCGGAGTGGGCCAGGCCCGACGGCAAAGCAGGCGTGTGGGCCAGCACACTGGCCAGCTGCAGACACGCGGCCCAGTGCGGGCGCACATGGGTGCATGTGGGCTAGCCCAGTGGACGTGCGGGCGTGCAGCCCGTGATGATTTTTCACCACGATCCATAATGGACCAATGGTGCATGGGGAGCCGTGTGGACATGGTGGCCGTTTCTCCATGCATTTCGCATGGTTCATGATGGATCGATGGCATTTCAGGGGTGTTTCTCACAGCTCATGTGTTGTTCTCATGGGTCGGATGGCAAGCCTATGTAGGAGAGCGTGATTGGATGGATGAGAAGTGTGTCGATCCAGATCTGGCAGTTCAGGGAGTTATTTGGGTGTCATTCAAAGTCTAATCTTCAATTAGGGCTCGGGTTCAGGTCTTTAAAAGGCCTATAGGTGAAACAGAGAGTGTGGCGGCATGGTTCGGTAGAGACCTAGGTGTAGCAGTCGAGAGAGGAAGTTAGACAGTAGCAGCAGCAGACCCTGGAGAGGCACCAGCAGAGAGCAAAAGCATAGAGGTGCTTCAGGCAGACTGTTAAGCAGTGGACAGCTGTTGTTTCAGGGGTCCAGGGGATCTCCTAAAGAGAGAAAGCTTTTATGAGAGAGAGAGAGATTGGCGTACGAGGTTTGAGGATGTGATTTTCTCTTGTAAATTTTTTTTTTCATAATGAAGCTTGCATGTCCCATAGAGGCGAGCCTTTTGGCTGAACCATGTATTTGATTGTGTTCTTATTTTTATTTCTTCTTTCTTCCTGCTGCAACGCATGGTAGCAGATCCTACACAACAAATGGCTGATGTGAGAGTCAGTGTAGGTCGGCCATTATTAGAGTTTATCCATGTCTTCGGGTCGGGCATCAGGGTTTTATCCGTAATAGTCATCAATGAATATGACAAAATATTTTTCACCTATTAGACATGGAGAAAAAAAAGCTGCATACATCAAGGGTGAATGATTCTCAAAGTTTCTTCACTCCTAGCATCCTTCCTAGAAGTGTTTGTCTGTTTTGCTTTTATGCAGTCAACATATGCTACAAAATTAGTGAAGCTTAATAATCCTAAGATTCCATCCTTTTACTAGTCTTTTGACCTTTTCTTTGGAGATATGCCCTGATCTCAAATACCATAACATAAAGGAATTTTCATTAATTCTATTTTTTTATTGCCAATAGAAGAGTGTGCAAATAAAGATTGCTCAAACAAATGATCTAAAGATATTTTGTAAAGACCATCACATAGCAAAATCAGAACCAACAACTATAGAGTCTTTTATTAGATCAAATTTAGAGTTTCCCAAAGAAACATAAAAATCAACATTGTCCAAAGCAAGAACAGAAACTAAATTTTTGGAAAAAGAATGAATATAAAAAGTCCTATCTAAATCTAATACAAATCCAGAATCCAAGATTATTTTGTAGTATTACATTGCATTGACAAGTGAGCATGCTTGATTTTCAGTGACAATAGATCGTTCACTTTCAGTTGGAAGCCTTTTTGATAGGAAGTTATGCAAGCTGTTGGGAATGTACACAAATGCACCATAGTCAATCCATTAAGTAGAATTAGGAACATTTACTAAATTAGATTCAAAATCCACACAAAAGGATACTTTTCCTACCGGTATATCTTATGGAGACTAATCTTGCCATTAGGGTGTTGGCAGCCTTGTTAAAGCTTATAAACTGCTATTCCATAACATTCAAGAAATCACGTGCCTTGTCACACATGAAGGGATGGATCCTCTAATATGTCTACCTAGGTTGGATTTCACTATAAGCAAACTGAGGCAATTGGGACACTCATTTCTCAAAAAAACTCTTCTATTCTGATGTACTTTCATAAAAAGTGCCGAAGGTTCATCTACTCGAAACACCAGGTTAAGATCAGCACATCTTAATATGAGTATTATTCTTTTTTTCCATTCTAAAAATTTGATCCACTAAGAAAAAAAAATTTTCCTATGCTGCTATCAATGATTGTGGGAATCACTGATGTAAATAATACATGCTCATGGTATTATCAAATAATGAGACTGAATAACAATTAAACTTTATCCAAAGTAAATAAATTTTTATAGATTTAACTTTGGCAGGCAACCAAGTGCATCATTGTGTCTCTCCTTTGGGCGAGTGCTATAACATGCTAGTGATTATGCCTGATTAGTGATATATCATCGTCACTAGAGAATGTAGTAAGATGCATATTGGATACAAGCAAACACCATACTTTTGGGTAAGAAAATGTCACTTGATCCAATGCACAATCCTACTATTTCATTTGTTTAAACATTGAACCTGAGATGCTCCTTTAGGAACAACTCAACATTTCAGTAGCTTATACGTAATTATGATACTATTGAAACTTACTCTATTAATTATATTTATTCAAAATTTTATATTATAGAAAATTTCTAGTTTTCACGCCCAAGGTCACTTTGGTGATCATACCGAACAATTAAATCAAAAACTTTTAATTCTTTATAAATAGTATCAATAAACTTCACATGGAAAATATGGTAGAGTATGATCATTAAAATCATGAGATTAGGCTTACAATACTTTATTTTCACATAAATAAATGAAATGACACATAAATTAACCATGTAGTACATAAATTTATGGATTTTTATGCAATAAAACTATATGATAGTGACGTTATCATAATTTTCAGAGGATCATTATATAATAAAACCTTATTACAGGGACAAAATAATTATCTTGGATCTGTATGTGATAAAGTTTTACTATAGGGATCAAAAGGAAATCCTATAAGCAAGGATTTACATCTTGGTGGGACATCCCGTAGGAAACTAGGATGGTACCCAAAGCCTGGAACCTATTCTCTCCTTTTCATCCTCTTGAGCAGGCAAAGAAGAGGCCAAAACCAATGCTCCTCCCTGCCAAATCTAGGCCTATAACTATTGAGGGCCTTCAATTGGAGGACTGCTGGCTTCCCCTCTGCATCCTGACGGTTGGCTTCTCGGCGATTGAGAGGACAACCATCGGTGAACAAGATCTACATTACAAAAAAAGAAGCCATTAACGACTTTTTTTTGCCGACGCTTTTGGTAAGCGTCGGCAGGTTGCACTGACCTGCCGACGCTTTTAAAAAGTGTCGTTCTTTAACGACGCTTAAAAGCATCGTAAACTTTGTGCGTGTCAACGCCGACGCTTTTAGCAAAAGCATCATTAAATAAATAAAATACCGATGCATTTTAATGACGCTAAAAAGCGTCGGTAGGTTCGTTTAATACCACCCTCCTCCCGTGCCCTAATCTATCTACCGCCGCCCCTTTATTTTCCACCCGTTCCTCCGCCGACCCCGGCCCATCTCCGCCACCGGCACCGCACCCGCCGTCCACGCGCACCCACCGTCCACGCCTCACCTCCGTCCGCCGCTCCCCTCTGCTGCCGCGTCCATCGACGCCGCGCCCGCGCGGTCCAAGCCATACGCCGTTCGCCACCCGACCGGCCCTCCTCCTCCTCCTTCCCTTGTTCGGCTGCTCCAAGCTTCCCACCATCCCACTTCACCATTCGGCCACCCCAAATCGAAGGAAAACAAAGCCTGCTCGGCCGCTCCACAGAAATTTTGAAAGGTAAAATATTTTCCCCATTTCACTTGTTTTTCTTTTCATTCATTCTTCTTTTCAAAATTTCCATAGAAATTTTGAGTTGTTTAATTTCATGTTACAATGTTTAAGGGTCTGTCATCCACATTCCTCATTTTGGTGCTGTATTTAGGTCTGTTGTGTCAATCTATTGCTCTGAGGGAGGAGTTTTTTTTGTTTCTGATACATTTGGCAATATGAAGTTGCCATCTTTTTAACCTAAAAAAAAAAAAAAAAACATAAAACCTTGGCCATCATCCATGCTTCCCTATTTGGCCACCCCAAGCCTCCCACGGTCCCACCCGATTGAGACTCCTCAGAACGGAAAGAAACAGGGGAAGCACCAGGGGAAAATGTAGGAAAGATCAGCTAAAACGAAGGAAGGAAAAAATTAAAAGGTAAGACTTTTCCCACCTAGTTTGATCATTTTTTTTTGTTATCGCTTCATTTTCTTTTTATTTTTTTCTCTTGTTTGGAGATTTGTGGGAAGGAGAGCACTGAGGGAGATCGGATGGGTTTCTTAGGTCCCGATTGGGGTTTTCTCATATGGGATTTTGTGCGAGCTGCAGCGGTGTGAGTTGGTCCCCTGAGGTTCCAAGAGCTTAATCTCGGTAGAAGCATGATATTTTATAGGATTTGAGAATTTTTTATTGAAAAAATTCTTCTTTAATTACAAAATATGTTCTTTACCTGCATGCCAATCATTCACATTAACATGACACGGAGCAATAACTATTGAATAAGCATTTGTTTTTGTTAACCAAAATAAACACACTAATTATTGTTAACTTATAATTTTGTAGAGGCCAACTTACTGTTCCTCGAGTCTTGGGTGGGTGTGGGATTTTCTTACTCAAACACAACAAGACTTTGATATTCTTGGAGATTCCTTTACAGGTAGCTATGTGAACTATGCTTGTTCAAATACCCACTTTAGCTCTTCTTATGCTGCATGCATCCAAGAATGAATACAACTATTCATGCATGCCTAAGTTTGTTAGTTTGATTTACATATTTCTTACAAGTTTTTCATGCTTCTTTTATTGAATTTGAAGGGTTTCGTGAAAATTAATATATCTAGGAACATTTAGCATCTTTTTTCACAAAACAAAACAAAAAAAAAAAAATCATCAAATGAAAAAAGTAGTCTAGAGAAATGAAGAGCGGTGTAGTTACACTTAGATGTTGGAGATTGCACTGAGAAGTTTGCACAGGTTGAAGGTGAAAGCAAGCATTGCAGCGAGATGACGTGTTCATGCAAATTAGTTTATGGTGACCTTCAAATCAAAATAGAAAACAAAACCAAAAGAAAAGAAAAAGACGGAAGCAAAAGCATAAAGGAAACGTGTGCATCTCTTCTTGGTACCACCTACGAAGGACTCAAATCTTCAACTTTTCTGCCTTTCCATAAAATGTAAATAATATGACATCAAAATTACTAAAATAGATAGGTCAGATAATTTGTTAGCCAAAAGCTCCTAATTTGACCAAATAGTAGCCCTCTTTCATTAGGATCTTTTTTTTTCTTTTTTTTTTTGGTACACTCAAAGACAGCTCAGACTTAAATTCTTACAAAATCAGCATTTGCCATTACCGGTCCGTTAAGTTTTGATGGTAGAACGCCTACTTGCTTCCAACACATATTTTTATGAATGACGGTTGATGCTACAGAATTGATTGTCCGATCATGTTCTTTGAAAATGTGAGTTATTTTGAACATCCAGTAGCCCGCTTCATCTACATAATATCTTTTAAGGCAGTGGTTGGAAAGATTCTTTTTTTATTTCAAAACCAAATAGTGAAACTGTAAGATGGAAACTATTTTGCCTAAATTTGACATCCAATGGTGTTCTAACAAATCAAATATCAAAATTTGTGCTACATTGTGCTTTTTTTTACAATTGGATGTTTCATGAACTAAGCCTGTCCACAGAAAAATAAAAAATCTAATATCAAATGATGGTTGGTTCATATGTACTTGTGGAGCGAATGTATAAGTCATGATCATCTTCATCCACACCTCTCCTAAATTATCAAATATGGTAAACATGTATAGCATAAAATAAATGATATAGAGCTAGATCAATTTATAACCACACCCTCTTAGTATCTCTCTATGAGGTTCATCCGAAAATATATAGTACAATTAATTAAGATTGTGATACATGGTTGATGAATGGATAATTTCATAGTTTCATGAATCCTGATTGATTGCTTATCTGACATGTGGCGCTCGTTATGTGGCTGGACCCTGATATCGTGTGGCCTACGTTATCCTTATCTTCGTGACTGATGAAGACTAAGCATCTGGATTAAGCTGGGCCAAGTTTCTTTGTCCACTACTCCCCAAGTTAATATCAGGTATTAAATCAAGTTAATTATGAATTAATTTTAAAAAAAAATTACATTGCATCGAAACATAGACCCATCTTTTGATTAATGTACATATTCTATTATATCCGTACATTTATTTATTTTTGTACGGATAAAAAAATTATGTACATTGATCAATTGATTGTCCAGTATGGACAGTTTGGAAAATGTGAGTAATTCTATAGGTCATTACCATAATCAAATGGTATGCTGAGGGTTCGAAAAAAATTTCGGATGGTATTTTCCTTTTGTTCTTCCTATACGGAAGAACTAAGGGGAAATGCTGCCGAAATTTTTTTCGGCTCTTGTTGCATATCATTTGATTTTTATAATTGACCTATAGAATTAATGCATTTTCTGAATGGGATAGGACCTTCTTTACCTATTAGTTGATGATAGCAAGCATTTACTATGTAAACTTTATCTAGCTGTTATTTTTTTGGATTTTATGAAATGACTGATATTTTTTACTCATTGCATTAATATAGATTGTATAATTTTTTTTTATTTTTAGATAAATTGCAAGTTCGGTCAGTTTTATCCTACAATGGACAAAAGTTGGATAAATAAACCAAAGAATAGTAAAGAATATTTAGATGGAGTTCATGACTTCATTAAATTTGGTATGGAGAAAAGTAGTTTGAATGGAAAGATTTTATGTCCATGTCGGAAATGTGTAAATAGTTCTTCTTTAGATCCATAAAATGTTGAAGAACATTTGGTATGGAATGGTTTTTTAAGAGGTTATACCGACTGAATTTTTCATGGAGAATCTATGTTGCCATCATCATGTAACCAACCCCTAACTCATTTTGGATCCACTAGCCTAGAAGACAATTCTGCAAGAGATGATGATATAAGGGGTTTGATCACAGATGCTTTTGAATTTGATGTTCAAAATTTAGGAGAATCCAGTAGTATACAAGAAATAGTTGGGATGTTTGATGGATGTACGCATACGGAACGTATGCATGTTGAGGAGCCCATACATACATCTAATGATGAGACAGCTCGTTATCACACCTTAATGAAAGATGCAGACGAAGAATTATATCCGGATTGTACAAAATTTTCTAAGATTTCTTTTCTTGTATATTTATTTCATATAAAATATTTGAATGGATGGTCTGAAAAGAGTTTTACCATGCTGCTCAAGTTATTAAAAGATGTATTTCCAGAAAGCACTCGTTTACCACCATCGTATTATGAAGCCAAGAAAGTAGTAAAGGAATTGGATCTTGGATACGAAAAGATTCATAGTTGTCCGAAAGATTATATGTTATATCGGGGTGAAAACGCTAATCAAGAGTCATGCAATGTATGTGGATCTTCAAGATGGATAATACAAAAAGAAGATCGAGATGATGTACTGAATGAATTGGATGCAATGCGGAGTAAAAAGAAACCGGCCAAGGTATTGCATTACTTTCCTCTTATACCTAGATTGAAAAGGATTTATGCATCATCAAAAATAGCTTCATCAATGAGATGGCATCATGAAGGACGTACAAAGGATGGAATATTGAGACATCCAGCAGATAGTCTTCAATGGAAAGCATTTGATGATAGGCATCCTGATTTTGCCTCTGATGTTCGCAGTGTTAGGTTTGGCTTAGCTTCTGATGGCTTCAATCTATTTCGGACCCTGAGTTCTACCTACAGCACTTGGCCAGTCATTTTGATACCTTACAATTTGCCACCATGGATGTGCATGAAACAATCATCACTTATCTTGTCAATGGTTATTCCAGGAGATAAGGGTCCAGGCAATGATATTGATATTTTTCTACAGCCTTTGATAGAGGAATTGAAACAGTTGTGGGAGGGTGTTGATGCAT
Source organism: Elaeis guineensis (assembly GCF_000442705.2). Lineage (NCBI taxonomy): Eukaryota > Viridiplantae > Streptophyta > Magnoliopsida > Arecales > Arecaceae > Elaeis > Elaeis guineensis. The sequence goes on from NC_025997.2 coordinate 56,363,030, forward strand.
TTGATGCTTCCAACGGCCAAACATTTAAACTACGGGCAGCTTTGTTATGGACTATTAATGATTTTCCAGCATATGCTAATTTATCTGGCTGGAGTACAAAGGGACGGGTCGCATGTCCTTGTTGTGGAGATTCAACACATTCAATTTGGTTAAAACATGGAGGTAAATTTTGTTACATGGGACATCGTTGATGGTTGGAAGCAAATCATCCGTTTCGATTTCAGAAAGATTTGTTTGATGGTACTATAGAATTGGGATGTGCCCCTATTCCACCTTCTGGAACTGATGTTCATAGACAAATGGATGGCATGAATTACAGCTATGGTAAGCACTCAAAGTCCTCTAAGAAAAGAGGAAGGGATGATGTTGAAAGCTTAGTGCACGAAGGGTTACCAGAGGAAGTCAGTATCAGTACTATAGATGCAGAGGTGTTTCAAGATCCAGACAATTATTTCGAAGATGAAAATGAGGAAGACACACAGATAGCATCTACACAACAGCCAAGTAAACATTTATGGAAAAAATGAAGTATCTTTTTTGACTTACCTTATTGGAAACATAATCTTATTCGGTACAATCTTGATGTCATGCATATAGAGAAGAATATTTGCGATAATTTACTTGGAACATTTTTAAACCTTGATGGAAAGAGCAAAGATAACATGAAGGCACGTCTTGATTTAAAAGAAATGGATATCTGATAGAAATTTCATCCTAAAATGCTTGCTAATGATAGAATTTATGTGCCTCCTGCATATTACACAATGTCTGCTCGAAAAAAGGATAATTTTTTGGGAGTTTTGAAAAGTATCAAAGTACCCGATGGATATGCATCAAATATTTCACGATGTGTGCATCTAAAGGATTGAAAACTTTCAAATCTTAAAAGTCATGATGGTCACATATTGATGCAAGATATTTTTCCAATAGCTTTAAAATCGTCATTGCCAAAACAAGTTGTTACAATTGTACTTCGATTATCGTCATTCTTTAAGGCATTATGTTCCAAAGTTATTGATCCTCGAGAACTTGATCAGTTAGAATCCGATATTGCAATTACACTTTGCCAGATGGAAAAGATTTTTCCTCCTGGATTTTTCACTATTATGGTACATCTGCTCATTCACCTAGCTTCAGAAGTTAAAGTTGGTGGACCGGTACATTATAGATGGATGTATCCTATTGAGAGGTATTATTACAAACCTTAAATCTTTTGATAATTTTATTAGAAACAACAGCATACTAATATTTTAATAAATATTTAATTCTTGAAGGTATCTTGTGCGTCTTAAAGATTATGTGCGAAATAGAGCCTATCCCGAAGGCTCGATTGCTGAAGCATATATTGCGGATGAATGTTTGACATTTTGTTCAAGATATCTTCAAGGTGTAGAGACTATTTTTAGTCGACCTCAACGGCATAATGACTTTGTGGAGAATGCAGAACTGTATAAGTTCTTAACTGCTGAAAAATTCTTGGGAAGAGGTGAAAGTATTGTACTTGATCAAAAATCCTTAGCACAAGCACATCGTTATGTGTTACTTCATAGTGACATAATATCTGACCATCGCAGGTTAGTATATTTAAGGAATGACATCAAAATTTAAATTTTATATTAGATATAATATTCTAAATGATATATTTATATTTTATGCAGTAAATTTTTAATTTATCAGAGACGAGCCAATCATAACATTCATCCTAATGCAAGGATTGAACAGCGATGGTTGGTTGAGTTATTCCCTATGTGGCTTTCGAATCAGGTGTGATTTATATTTAATTATGGGATATATTAATTTTTGATACATATTTAATATCAGATAACTCAACTGCACTTCGTCATATCATTTTTTGTTAGGTATCAAAGATGATGGAGACAAATAATTCAGATGAACTAATAGCTCTTGCTCGAGGACCTAACAAGATTGTGAATAGATATAATGGTTTCATAATTAATGGCTTTAAATTTCATACTAGAGAACGGGAGAAATTTAGAAAAACACAGAATAGCGGTGTTATGGTGGAAGCGGATGGAAAATCCTATTATGGTGCACTTAAAGATATCTATGAGTTGGATTATTATGGAAAATTTAAAGTAGTACTGTTTAGATGTGATTGGATAGACATAAACTCACCAAGGGGTTTGAAACAAGATGCAAATGGATTTACACTTGTAAATTTTTTAAGGTTGATACACACTGGTGTGTTATTGAAGGATGACCCATTCATTTTTTCATCTCAAGCTCGTCAAGTTTTTTATGTACAAGATGCAAAAGATAAAGATTGGTTTACTGTCATCAAAACAAAACCTAGAGACTTATATGATATGGGAAACCAAGTGGAGGATGATGACGATGACACTTATACACAATGTATGCCCTACAATATTGTGCCAGCTGATGATTTAAATGCTACGACGACGTTGGTTAGAACAGAATTCGAAGAAAACACTACTGCTTGATTGTTACTAGTAATAATTATTTATGATGTATATATTTTGCATTAATTATTATGTTATTTTACTCCATATATTAACTGATTCTACTTTTTATTTATATAAATGCTAGGTGACATCATGCGTCGCAGGGGACGATATGCTGGTGTGCAGTTCCAGTTTTCACAGACAGAGGCCGGTACGTCTTCTTCAGCACAGCAGCCTGAGGCCAGTTCAGCTGCACAGCATTCTGAGCCCTGTCCTTCATCATTAGCACAGCACGATCCTCCTGTTCATCAGCCAGATGATGAGATACACGTGCAGGGTATATATTGTCTTTCATGTAATTTTTTTTTATTTCATTTTATGTATATTTATGATATAGTTACTTTTATGTATTTTTTGCAGACGGATCCGGGAGAGTACGCCCCAGACGCGGACCCACAGTAATACGAGATGTGTGGCAGATGCGTGAGGGTGAGAGAATTGTTGTGGAGTGCAATCAGCTAGGTCAGCCAATTAAGAAAGCTGCCTGCTTATTGACTTCATTTTTGGGGACTGTTGCTCGGAGGCCTCAGCTATGTCCGTTGGGCTATGCAAAATGGAATGACATGCTTCCAACGTACAAAGTTGAGCTCCTTCGAGTTATAGAGGTAATGAATTGATGTTCATACTGTATATTAATTGTTAATTATTTATATAATTTATTTCATTTAACTTTTTTTTTTATAGAGCAAGTTTGTTCTCCCTCCATCCACTCATGATTTTGTAATGAAGTCTCTCAACCGCAAATGGAAAGAATATAGAGCACAATTGAAGAAGGACTATATGATACAGGGTATGACAGAGGAGGAGGTTGCTAGGAATTATCCTCCTGATGTACCCCCTCATCAGTGGATGGAGTTGGTTCATTATTGGTTCTCCGAGAGGGCACAGGTATATTATCTGTTTATTATCTTTTTTTCCTAAATATTTTATAAAAATATTAATTTTTATTATATATTATATATATAACAAGTTCTTTACTTTATTTTACAGACTTATTCTGCTATTGGTAGAGCTGCACGAGCAGCTCAGTCTGTTCCTCATACATCGGGGTCGAAGAGTTATGCACGACTCCGATAGGAGTTTGTATGTTCCTTAAACTTTCATAATTAACTTTTAATTTTTATGTTGAAATATTTATATAACTAATATCATTATGTATCGTGGACCATGTCTGTATTATGATACTCATATATTTTTTTAAATTATTATAACTGTTTGCTTAAAATTGAAATTATTTGTGTAGGAGGATGAGCATGGGAGGGAACCCAGACAAGTGGAGTTTTACCGGATGACTCATACTCATCAGGATGGTACTTTTATTCGAGATGAGTCGAGAGATTTATATGTACGGCATTATTAATATTATATTTTTTGCAATGATTTAAATTTAATTTTGTTAGCTATTAATGTATAACTCTTGTTTTCAAAAAAAATACAGGAGAGGGCTACATCTCTCATTGCGGAGCATGACGACGAGTCCGCAGCATCTACGCAGCAGAGCCGTATCGAGGCTGAGGTGTTCACAGAGTTGATGGGACCAGAGCGCTACGGCCGAGTGAGGGGTTATGGAGTAGGAGTCACCCCCACTCAGTTATCTGAGGTTAGTAGATATACGCAGCATGCTGCAGCAGATGCTCAGGATTCACGCGTTCGCAGACTCGAGGCAGAGATACAGGAGATTAGACAGAGTCGTGCCGCTGAGATGGAGGAGATGCGACAGAGCCGTGCCGAGATGCAGGCCATGAGGGGACAGATTGATCGCCTTACATCTTTATTAAAGATGTATGGTTCATCTCAGGTAAACACATAATATTAAATATATATTTTTGTATTAATTTAATGATTTATATATTTTTATTTATATATATGCAAATCATACTTTTGATATGTTTCTTGTAGGCTCCTGACACATCAGGCACCCATCGAGATAGCGGCACGTCACGTGGAGACAACGACGACCATCCGCCTGCAGATTGATATTATTTTATTTTTATTATATTTTTATATTTATTTATATTACTCTTGATTGTAATGGACGATTAGTACTTTATTTTTATTTATAAAAAATATTATCTTTTGGTTTGGTTAAATTTTCTATTTAAGTTTGCTTTTGATGTGAATGGTGGTGATGATTGTACAGGTGTGAATGTGAATGTGGTGATTGTACAGGTTTATGTTCGAATAATTGATATAATTTTGTACAGGAATGTATGTATTCTTTTTTTTTTTGTAGATAATACCTATATTTTTTTTTTCTCTTAAAACCTTTAACGACGCTTATAAGCGTCGTTAAAATTATTTTAACGATGCTTATAAGCGTCGTTAAAGACAAAAAGCCGACGCTTCGAAAAGCGTCTTGGTAGAGTGGATGACGCAGAGTCATTAACGACGCTAAAAAGCGTCGTTAAAATTACTTTTTGCGACGCTTTAAAGCGTTGTTAAAAATATATTTAACGACGCTTATAAGCATCGTTAAGACAAGTTTAACGACGCTTTAAAGCGTCGTTAATGTTAATCTTTACGATGCTTTAAAGCATCTTTAAAAAATAACGATGCTTTTAAAAAGCGTCGGTGCTTTTCATCTCCACTCTTACATAGGCGACGCTTTGCCGACGCTTTTGGAAGCGTCGTAAAGCGAAATAGCGATGCTTTAAAGCATCGTAAAATAACATTAATAGCGTCGTTAATGACCATTTTTCCTGTAGTGCTAGCGGGTCCTCAAGGGTGCATTGCCAGAGTCTTAAACAGTAGAATACCACCTATAACTGGCCCATAAAACTTGATGCTATCACCATTGGTCACCGACGTCAGGTTCGGAGGTGTTGGAACTTTTTTCTTTTTTTGAATTTGGGTGGGAGACTGGGAGGAGGTCGTCGGACGCCGCAGCTCCATGGGGCTCACCATCGACCTATTCTAGTTGTTGACGGAGTTCCATCCATTGTGGAGATAGGGCAAGATGGTGGGAAACCATGAGCGTCATCCTACCTCTACTTCTTTCCTTCTATTTATTTATTTATTTTATTTTACAATAATTTAAGACCCTTTAAAAATAAATAAATAAATAAATAAGACATCACATGCTCTTTACTGTGGCCATGGATTCTTGGTGTTGGGTTTCGATCACATAGCAGAAGTCAAATTTTAAAATTTTTAAAACAAACATATCAATAACTTTAACAATTAAAATCCTCGAACCGAAATCCAAACCCTAAAATCACCTTGTCGATATCGATCAAGACAAAAATAAGCATGCAAAGAGATAGAATTCTATACTTTCACCAAAAAGTAATATGGTATGATAGTGATCTTCACGAGACTCCAAAGTAAAAGCCCTTCAACGGTGATCCACACAGAAGTTGGTCAAGGTCCTTTCTAACTGGTGTGCTGCCACAGTCTTTTCTTCACAAGAATACTGTCGGCTTCGAACTCGAAGTACAATCATACCAAAGTCTAGTCGTCTTCGATTTTGCCATCAGAATCATGCCAAGAAGATACTCTTCCGTAGTCTCACAACCTAGGATTTAATTTTGGGCTCCAACATATGAAAAAATCAAACCCTAGGGCTAACTAGCAACACTTGCAATTCTCTCACCACCCTTCTTACAACTTTTTCCTCTCAATTTTTTTTCTTTTTCTCAATTTTTTTTTAGAATTTTTTCTCTCTTTTACATGCTAATTAGTTCTGATTTTCACCTAAAATCCAGCACCTGGTCCATATGGGATGCCCCATATAAATAGGTGAAGAAGGGACATAAAAAAGGACCAAGGGGCACCAACTTTTGGTGCTTCATCTTCTCACGCGGTGAAATAAATCATCATAATTTATTTTGGCATACGAGAGCCTTCATATAGAAGGACTCCTCTTCAGCACCTCATAAATTTTTCATAAAAAAATTAGCATAAAATAAATAGAGTTCTGGATGAGAAACAATGATATAAGATAAGATAAGAGCCTTCATTAAGGACTCTTCACATCTCAATGCTAATTAAGAGGGGGCAGCATTAATATTTTGGCATGAGACCTGGTGGGTCCATTGGACTCCTTCCACACTTGAAACAGTTTCAAGTTGGATAAAAACCAAATAAAAATAGACCCAATCTCATTAGGTCAAAGACAATTGGTCCAGTTTAGCTCAAATGCTTTGAACTGAACCTATTTAGGAACTTGGGTTAATACAATGTGCTAGCATATCAAATTAACTCTTAGAATTTATATTAAATTCTAATTAAATTAGACCAAAATTAAATTTCAAAATATGTGACCCATTGAGTTTCAAATCTAGCCAGCAGTGGATACAGACTCTTGACGTAACCCTAATCCGATCAGATTAGGTCAGCTCAAGAGTCTTAATCAACTAGAACTTTTTCTAATTAATTTTTAAATTAAATTTCTTTAATTTTGATGAGTTCACAAGTCAAGATTGATGTTTATCAATGTATCATGACTACTCGAAAGATTTAAAATTTTGATAAAAAATTATCAAAATATTATTCAGTGGTAAGTTACCATGTAATTCAATCATTCAGTCAAACAACATCTCAGATGAGCTGTGGACATGAAAATATATCAAATCCAATTGCTTATCTATATGTATTTCAATCAAAAGGCAATGATTTAGTTGATGATATATTAAAAAAAAATTTCTAATTATTATCCTGCCTTGGCCAAAGACTTCCAGAATTATCGACCTATGAGATCACATAGGATGTTCGCTCCTCTTATTAGGAGTGATTGATCCCTTATTGATCACTCACAATCTCTATGCACAATTTACTACATCCAGAACATCCCATATAAGGATCAGAGAACCAAGTTAGAAAGTGAACCAAAATATGATTTTCATATACACAAGATACCATGGCAATCTCAGGTCAAAGGATCACTTACACAACTCCCACTAGAGAACAATCAGCTGACATATAAATAAGACTCCATCAGATGTTCTCTCGTAGGTTTATTCAGTGAACTCATTCTCTAATAAGCACCCACATCCTTATATTAGTGTCACTACACAAGTGGTTGTGAAATCAACCACCCTCATCTCTGAGCATACATAGGACATGCCAGTCTTACCGATATCATTAATTCTCGACTCAATGAACCAATGACTGAAAATATTTAGGCCATGGCTATTAAAGATTTAGGTTTCACTGACGTGATCTCATCATGATCCTAAAATCATTATCCAGACCTATGAGGTTCATTATAATCTTAAAAAATAATAAGATGCAGCATATAATGAATCAAAAATATCTATTTATTAAATATGAATGTTAATTACATGAGTTTGAAAGATAAATTATGAAAAATATCCTATCACATCCCGTATGTGATTAGCTTATAGAGCATTATTCTTTCAATCTCCCACTTGCACTAAAGCCAATCGTCCTTATACTTGATGCCCATCAATCAAGATGGCAGTCAAATTGCTGCAATGACAAGGCCTTAGTGAACGAGTCTACTATATTGTTCTTGGTATCAACTCGCTCCACGATCACATCGCATCTTTCGACTATCTTCCAAACGAGGTGGAATCGTCTTAAGATGTGCTTGAATTTATGATGAGACCTCAATTCTTTGGCTTGAGCAACTGCCCCAGTATTATCACAATAAAGGCTTACTGGTTGTTCAATCCTTAGAACCACACCCAATTCTAAGATAAATTTCTTCATTCATACAACCTCCTTAGCAGTCTCACTAGCAGCAATGTACTCAGTCTTAGTGACTGAGTCAGCACAGTTTGCTGTTTAGAACTCTTCCAACTTACTGTCCTACCATATAAGGTGAACACATATCCAGATATTGATTTGCTATCATCCAGATCAGATTGAAAATTAAAATCAGTATAACCTTTCAGTTTTAAATCAAAACCTCCATATATGAGAAAAATATCTCTAGTCCTTCTCAAGTACTTGAGTATATTTTTCACAGCTTTTGAATGATCCTCCTCGAGATCAGCCTGAAATCTGCTTACAATGCCCAAGGCATAAGCCACATCACACTTGGTATATAACATAGCATATATTATTGACCCTACAGCCGAAGCATAAGGAATAGAACTTATTCTATTTCTCTCTTCAAGTATCTTAGGAGACATCTTTTTAGAGAGTTATATGCCATGATCCATGGACAAGTAACCTCTTTTACTTTCCTCCATGTTGAACATCTTCAACACAAAGTCTATGTACCTAGACTGGGACAAGTCAAGCATCCTTTTTGATCTATCCCTATAGATCTTTATACCAAGTATATAGGATGCTTTACCTAAGTCTTTTATGGAAAGCTTTTATGATAGCCATGTTTTGATCGATTGCAACATCGGGATATCATTCTCAATGAGCAGTATGTCATCCACATACAAGATCAAGAAGACACTAGCACTCCCACTAGTCTTCTTGTACAAACAAGGTTCATCCATATTTTTGATAAAGCCAAATGATTTGACTGTCTCATCAAAATGGATATTCCAACTCTTCGATGCTTGTTTTAATCCATAAATGGATCTATTCAGCTTGTATACCTAATTTGCTCTCCCACTAGAGATAAGTCTCTTTGACTGAGTCATAAAGACTTCTTTCTCAAAATTTTATTGAGGAAAGCAGTTTTGATATCTATCTGCCAGATCTCATAGTCATGGTATGCAGTAATAGCAAGTATAATCCGAATAGACTTGAGCATGGCTATCGATGAAAAGATTTCTTCATAATCAACATCTTATTTTTGTCTGCAACTTTTTGCCACTAGCCTGACCTTATAGGTCTCTTCCTGGCCATCTGCTCCAATCTTTCTCTTGAAGACCCATTTGTAGCCTATTAAGGTCACACTCTCAGGCGTATTAAGTAAAGTCCAAACTTGATTGGTATCCATGAAGTCTATTTTAGATTTCATGGTATTGAGCCATTTGTCAAAGTCACTACTCATGACAGTTTTCGAATAGGTTGTGGGATCATCATTTTTAATGATGTGAGATATGTTGTCATTCTAAATGACAAACCTATACCTGAGTGATACATTATGTACTCTACTTGACCTTCGGAGAGAAAGTATGTGTAGTGGCTGTACCTTAACAATGGGCACATCTGGTTGAGAATCATCTTATGAATCCTAGATAGGTTGTAGGGTTTGAACTTCCTCAAGTTCAACAAACCTCTTACTGCACCCTTCTTGGATAAACTCTTTCTCCAAGAAAATGGCATACCTACCAACAAACATCTTTTATTGAGTAGGGTGGTAGAAGTAGTATCCTATACTCTCAGGATAACTCACAAATCTGTATTTTTCTAATCTAGCACTCAGCTTATGTCCATCAATATTTTTCACATAAGTCGGGCAACCTAAATCTTAAGATATTTAAGACTGGATCTTTTTTCTTTCCATATTTCATATGGAGTACTAGAAATAGATTTAGATGGTATTTTATTTAAAACATACGCTGCAGCCTCAAGAGTATATCCCCAAAAAGAGATTGGAAGATTCGTGAAACACATCATGAACTACACCATATCTAATAAGGTGTGATTTCTTTTTTCCATAATTTTATTTAATTATGGAGTGTAAGGAGGTGTCCACTGAGAGAGTATTCTATTTTATTTTAAATGATCAAAAAACTCACTAGTTAAGTATTCTCCTCCTCGATCAGATCGAAGAGCTTTAATACTTTTATCAGTTTGTTTCTCAACCATTCTTTGATACTCTTTAAATTTGTCAAAGATTTCAGATTTGTATTTCATGAAATACATATATCCAAACCTAGACATAATCATCAGTAAATATGATGAAGTAAGAGTATCCACCTCTAGCTTGAGTCGATATTGGACCACAAACATCAGTATGTACAAGGTCCAATATGTCACTCGCCCTTTCTCCATGTCCAGTAAATGGAGTCTTGGTCATTTTATCCATGAGATAAGATTCACAAATTTCATATGATTTAAAATCATAAGGATCAAAAAAAAATTTATCTTTGTATAACTTGTTAGTTCTTGACTCATTTATATGACCAAGTCGGCAATGCCAAAGGTATGTGACATTCACATCCTCTCTCTTTCTTTTCTTCATATTATCAATATGAAATATATTATCATTAAGTGATAGAAATAGAAGACCATTATCAATATAAGTATTTTCATAAAATTTGTTAGAAAAATATATAAAATAATCATTGTTCTTTGCTTTTATTTCAAAGCATTATTCTAATAACAAGGATATAAAAATAATATTTCTAACGACATTAAGAATATAATAACAGGTCTTCAATTTCAAAACTTTATTTGAAGGCAACTTCTAAATCCTAGTTCCCGTGGCTTCGATCTGAATGGACTCTCCACTAGCGTTGAACAACTCGAAGTCACCTTTATTTAGATTCTTTATTTCTTACAGACCCTGCAATGATTTGCAAAGGTGTGAGCCACAGGCAGTATCAATACTCTAGAATCTGAAATTAAAGTATTTAATGATAAATTAGTTTGTATCATATACAAACCTTTAGCAATATTTGCTTGTTTCAAAATTACAAGATATTCTTTGTAATTTCTCTTTTAGTATCTCTCCTTGCCACATTGATAGCAAGTACTTTTGGCGGAAATCTTCTTCGCCTTCTTCTTGGAGATGCTAGCCTTAGGTTCAACTTTTTCTTAGAACCCTTGTTGCCTTTCTTCTTGTTGATCTTATTGACAAGAAGAACTGGAGCATTTTCACCTTTGAAATGGCTCTCTACTGTTTTCAGCTTGTTCGGCAGTTCAGGTAGGTTGATATTCAGTTTGTTCATATGATAGTTTATGACAAACTGAAAGGAGTCGGGGAGAGACTGCAAGATCAAATTTTGACTAAGTTCACCATCCATGGCAAAACCTAATTGTCCCAAACAAGTGATCAAATCAATCATCCTAGGATATGAGTTTGCACAGACGTGTCTTTAGTCATGCGGGCACAGAATAACTACTTAGATATTTTATATCTAGCAGTTCGACTTTGTTCTCCATATAACTCCTTAAGATTAAGGAGTATAAAGGAAACATCTATGTCCTTATACTGCCTCTGAAGCTCATTGCTCATCGAGACAAGCATGATGTATTTGACAGTCACACTGTCATCCTTCCACATTTTATATGTGGCCCTTTCCTCAAATACATCTTCTCCGATCGTATCGGGTGCAGGTGTATCCAATATGTAGAAAACTTTCTCCTGAGTGAGAATAATTCTCAAATTTCTTAATCAATCCATGTAGTTCGGTATGATCAATTTGTTTGCATCTAGTATGCCTCTAAGTGATAGTGAGGATGCCATACGTGCAGTTAATCTACAATGACAAGAACACAATATAAGCGGATAACTTATGATGACATGCACAACTATATTAGGACTTATGTCTAATTGTGTCTCTCACTATTTTAATGAATTTCATAACCCTCAAGTATGAAAAATGAAAAATATCCTTATATTTCTTAGTGGGATTGAGATCCCTATTTCTCATAAACACCTTATGGATAGCATAACAAGCATTCATGAGTTTAAGAATAGGTAACTCTTTACCAATTGTACCTCATACAATTCTTAATATTTTTCTTTCTTACCTCTAGATTACTTATAGTCTTGTGGATAGTATAACAAACTATAGTGTTCTAATTAAGTTAACCTTTCAATCCCGTATGGTCATATTTAAACAATGCTGCCCTTGTGGATAGCACAATAAAGCAACACTATTCAAATATTCCATAAACATCAATATGCACTTAGTCAACATCATATCAATTTCTATAGTAAGCCTTGTGGATAGCACAACAAGCTCACTAAGATCTTGACATACTCTATTGACTAAGCTTGAAGGAAGACTCTTGTAGTGTCTCATCACTAATCAATCTAAGTCCAAAATTCAATAAGACCAAATTCGTCAGGTTAGTAGGTGGGAGGCTCTCCGTAGCTTTTCTTAGACACCAACAAAGTTGGCCAGGCCAGCATACGAACCTAATTAGAAAACCATCTTTAACACTTACCTAAATACCAATTGATCAAATAAATTTGATATTTGATTTGTACGTAAATCCCGACATTACAACTTAATATAATTTTATAGAAGATCTTTGAATTGGTCTCAGCACATCCTAATTAAAATTATATAAAATATACTATACAATATATGCATCGGCATGCTTTTACAAGTCATAATAACAATCATATTATCATGCCAAAAATCATATAAGGGTGCATAAAATGACTTAACATATATCTAGCTTATCCAAATAGAAAGCAAATCCTAATCAAATTAGGCATGCATAACACCCTTAAACAAAAAATTGATTTAAGCATCAAGCAACCATAAAACTATAAATTTCATATTATCAAAAATTTATAATTTTAATAACTAAAATTTAAATCCATGGTTCATATAATATCAAAAATAATTTTTAATTTTTAAGATTGATGCTAGAAGTCGATGCAATATTTTTGGCAATATATAAATTAGAATAATTCTATACTACAACTTTACACTTGTTTGATCGAATCTAACAAGAGTAGCTCTGATACCACTATTGAATTTTAGTCACACAGTGGAAGTCAAATTTTAAAATTTTTCAAAAAAAATTATCAAATCGAAATTCAAACCTTAGAATCACCTTATCGATGTCGATCAAAACAAAAACAAACATGCAAAGAGATAGAATTTTATACTTTCACCAAAAAATAATATGGTATGATAGTGATCTTCATGAGACTCCAAAGTAGAAGCCCTCCAACAATGATCCACACGAAAGTTGACCAAGGTCCTTCCTAACCGGTGTGTTACCGCAGCCTTTTCTTCACAAAAACACTACCGACTTCGAACTCGAAGTACGATCACACCAAAATCCAGTCACCTTCAATTTTACCATCAAAATCATGCCAAGAAGATACTCTTCAGTAGTCTCACAACCTAAAATTTGATTTTGAGCTCCAACACATGGAAAAATCAAACCCCAGGGCTAACTAGCAACACTTGCTAATTCTCTCACCACCCTTCTTACAACTTTTTCGTCTTAATTTTTCTCTCTTTTTCTTAAATTTTTTTAAATTTTTTTTTCTCTTTTACATGCCTATTAGCTCTGATTTTTACCTAAAATCTAGCACCTGGTCCATATGGGACACCCCATATAAATAGGTGAAAAAGGGACATGAGAAAGGACTAAGGGGTGCCAACTTTTGGCGCTCCATCTTCTCATAAGGTGAAATAAATCACCATAACTTATTTTGCCATAGGAAAGCCTTTACACGGAAGGACTCCTCCTCTTCTACACCCCATAAATTTTTCATAAAAAAATTAGCATGAAATAAATAGATTTCTGGATGAGAAACGATGAGATAAGATAAGATACAAGCCTTCATTAAGAAGGACTCTTCACATCTCAACGCTAATTAAGAGGGGGCGGCATTAATATTTTGACATGAGAACTGGTGGATGCAGAGGACTCCTTCCACACTTGAAACAATTCCAAGTTAGATAAGAACCAAATAAAAATAGATCTAATCCTATTAGGTCAAAGACAACTGGTCTAGTTTTGCTTAAACACTTTGAACTGAACCTATTTAGGAACTTGGATTAATACAATATGCTAGCATATTAAATTAATCCTTAAAATTTATATTAAATCCTAATTAAATCAGATCAAAATCAAATCTCAAAGTGTGTAACCTATTAGATTTCAAATCTAGCCAGCAGAGGATACAGACTCTTGACGTAACCCTAATCCAATCAGATTAGGTCAGCTCAAGAGTTCCAATCAACTAAGACTCTTCCTAATTAATTCTCAAATTAAACTTTTTTAATTCTGATGAGTCCACAAGTCAAGATTAATATCTAACAATGTATCATGACTATCTAAAAGATTTGAAATTTTGATGAAAAATTACTAAAATACCCTTCAGTGGCAAGTTACCGTGTAATTTAATCTTTCAGTCAAACAACATCCCAGATGAGCTGTGGGTATAAAAATATGTCCAACTCAATTGTTTATCTATATGTATCTCGAGTAGAAGGCGATGATTCAGTTGATGATATATATTAGAAACTCCTTTCTAATTATCATCCTACTTTGATCAAAAACTTTTAGAATCATCGACCTATGAGATCACATAGGATGTTTGCTCCTCTTATTAGGAGTGACTGATCCCTTATTGATCACTTACGATCTCCATGCATACTTCATCACATCCAAAACATCCCATACAAGGATTAGAGAACTAAGTTAGGAAGTAAACCAAAATATGGATTCATGTACACAAGGTACCATGACATTCTTAGGTCAAAAGATCACTTAACTCTCACTAAAGAACAATTAGTTGACATGTAAATAAAACTCCATCAGATGTTCTCTCACAGGTCTATTCAGTAAACTCATTTTCTAATGAGCACCCACATCCTTGTATTAGTATTACCACACAAGTGGTTGTGAGATCAACCACCATCATCTTTGAGCATACATAGGACATGCCAATCTTACTGGTATCATTGATCTCCGACTCAATGAACCAATGACTGAGAATATTTTAGGTCATAACTATTAAGGATTTAGGTTTCACTGACGTGATCTCATCACGATCCTAAAATCATTGTCCAGACCTATAGAGTTCATTATAATCTTAAAAAATAATAAGATGCAGCATATAATGAATCGAAAATACTTATTTTGTTAAATATTAATGTCAATTACATGAGTTTGGAAGATAAATTATAGAAAACATCCGATCGCATCCTGTATGTGATTGGCTTATAGGACATTATTCTTTCACTTGGAATGGCTCCTTAGAATGGTCGTGACAACTTCGGTCACTGACAACCGACTAAGGTGGCTAGTCACAGATATATATCCATAAAATCTTGATTGACATAAAGAAGGCTTCAATTTTCAAGTCTAATAACCTATATGGCTTTGATACCACAATATTAAATTTTATAGCGTAATAGAAGTTACATGAAGAAGTCATTGATGTTGTCGTGATCTTTAGAACCAATCTGCTTGCAACCACAAAAAGATCTAGATGTGCTCCTCGCTATCCATAGGCAACACCTTGGTTTTCCAAGCCAACTCCAAATATTCCTAATGGGAAGGACCTCACAAGCACTCTCGGATGACTTGGGGGCCAAGCCCATAAGGTGTGTCCTTTTATAACATGTTTCACCCATCAAATGCAATATTTGAATCAGTTTCGGAGACTGGACACTATCCACAATGATTTCATAGAGTTTAACTTTATTGCAACCACCATAAAATATATCCTTATCACCTTATTCGAGGCTTATTTTAAATCACCATCCAGATCAAATTAAAACAACTAAAACCATACCTGATGCATGTTAGTGTGGGCCATATTTGGATGGGCTTAATTGGATAAATTCCAAACTTCATATATACATTCTACAATATGGAATGAGGAAATAATGAATCTCTAAAAATTTACATGATATCAGAGCCACGAGTATCAATAAGGATCTCCATTTTTCACCATTCCTTGACTTCTTTGTTATCCCAAAGCACTGCCACCAATGTCGAAACCTTGAGTCCTAACCAGTGGATGATCCCTTGTTTCTACTCCATTCATATAATCAAGGACAAATCTTGGTTCCTACACCTCCCTATGGTGACAATTATCCTTCTTGGCAGTATGCAATTATAGGTGCATTGTCAGCAAAACTTAAGTTCGGCCTTGTTGATAGTTCCTATACCATGGCGAGACTCTTCCTCTTCTAATCATGCTGCATGGTTTGTTGCAACCGTTTGGTGCTTTCATGGTTGCTCAACTCATTAGATCATGATGGAGAGTGTTATCTATGATGATTCTAATGCAGATGTTTGGGCTGATCTTCATGAATGGTTCTCTTAAGTATTGGCCTGTGTCTCTTTCAATTGCAACGAGAGATTGTTAATCTCTATCAAGATTAATTCTCTATTGCCACCTATCATACTAAAATTGAGAGTTGCTGGGATGCTCTGCCTAGCCTTTCTTGTGTTCCTAACCTCATTTCCATGAATGAAATGACCTACTTCAATTTCTTATGGGATTGAATGACTTCTGTGCTGCTATAATGTGTCAACTATTATTAATAGAGTCCCTACCAACTGTCAACAAGGCTTACAGCTTATTTCTTCAGGAAGAAAAGCACCATGAAGCCTTTCTGAATGGTGTCTACTAATTCCATTATTGCCAATATTGAACACACAGCTGCAAAATCAGTTGCTGTACTTTCTCCTAATGATTGAAGCGCCACACCACCAGGATCTCGAGTTGGTCGCTCCAAATCACTTTAAATAGAACACCTGCAAATGTACTCATTGCAACAAGCTGTGCCATGCTTGTAGCCATTGCAATTATCTCCATGGAAGTATTCTTGCAATCCTACACCTGCTCAAGTCCATAATACAGAAGTGTCCTCCACTTCCTTATCATCCAGTGTGACTCAATTTATACCCAAACAATATCAACAAAATTGTCTCATAGGTAATTCACATCCCACCGCACACCTTGCAACCTTTTCTCCTTTTTGTATCATTGTTAGGGGAGCAATTTATCACATGTATTCTTCCTTTTGGATATTCCATAATTTTCATTCTGTCACATGTCCAAGCCCAACTTGTAGGGTGTTATGCAGTAAAAGAGTATGAACAACATGAATAGGGGCTCTCTGTTTTGATAAATCACCATCAATCTAAAGATTGCATGCATAATAAAAGAGATGTACGCTTGCAAAGTTGACAGAAAAACATAGAGAGATGAAAGAAGAACAGAGGGATCTCTAGGCACCCCAAAGAGTACTTGCACCTAGGAGGCCCTCAACGAACAATTTTCAAGTAATGACAAACAGTCGTATGAGTATGATACCAAACCTCACTTGTAGTTGTGAACAATTTTCAAGTGAACTGAATGATCCAAATCTACCTCTGGAATGCACTCTATCCACTTGGTCATTCTGCCCAATAGTGACACTTTCGGACTCTTTTCTGGCTCAAAGGCCTATGTGTGATGTGACCAAATATTTTTTAGGCTATGTTTGTAGAGAAGATGTCCACTATATCATAAAATTATAATGCTAAATATGCAGATGGTTTTTAGAGCATATCCCACTTCTAGCAATCTCCCACTTGCATTGAAAGCTATATGGGTATCTGGCCCCTAGAGCAAATATATAGTGCATGCTCACATCCTTATGACCATAAAAGCCTTCTTGCAGCATCAAGCTATCCTTGCAAATTCCTTTGCCAAATATAAGAAATTATCTTGTCGTAATAGAAGAAGGGAGAAGACCTTATGGTTATATTATGATTCATTTAGTAAACTGAAAACCCTTTGAATTGTCTAGAAGTAATTTTATGTAGAATGGCCAAATATTTATCTCAGATTCTCCCTTACTTTATGCATATATGTGCAAATTATTTTGTATATAGTTTTAAAGTTATATGCATAGAAGATTTGCCGTTTTGATACCGGATTCCATACTAGTACCAGCCTATTGTGTGTCGGTATACCCGATATGGGGGCCGATTTGGTGTATCAAGTGTTAGTATGCCTCCTGTATTGCATATACCCATTCAGTACTGGTATGCCGTGGTATGCCCAGTATCATCCTATTCGATATCAATACAGTATGTCCTGTACTATCTAGTTTGGTATAGTATGACATACTTTGCATAAAACTATGAAGGATATTAACTTCCTCTGAATATGCGGATTATCCTAAGACATAAGAAAGTCCAAATCTCCTTGTACTTTTTCTTTTCCTATGAACCAAGTACACCCACGAAGGATCAACAAAATCCATTGCTAGAAATATCACCATAGCCAGAAAAAAAATTATAATATGTGAAAATGGAATGTCTTGGTTGTCTGCTATCATATGACCACTTCAGCTAAATGTTTGGGAGAATATCCACATGGAGATTGTAATTGTCTTGCTCCAATCAAAACTCTTCTGAAAAAAACTTTGTGAATCAATCAATCAATATACTTCTTGAATATACTATGTGTACTTACTTGCATTACTTGCACTCTCAACCCTAGAGATGAGATAAAATTAGGTGGTCATTTCCCTAACTTTCAATGGACATGTAAAATAGAAAAGCTCCATCCAAACATATTAAAGAAAGTATCAACAGGAAATATATATACATTTAAAATTGACCATCCCAGAGTCATAATACTAGTCGAACATGTCACATCATTCATAGCAATATAATCATGAATTTTAATAATAATTGATTAAACTACTATTAAAATCCACATTCATAGACCAATTTTTTATAAAGAACAGTTTCTGTATGTAAACCATGGACTTAAACATGTCTGTTGGGTGGATGTCTGGCCAGGACACCACCTTTCAAGATCTTTTCAGTACCACACGATGCAGCAGAAAGAAAGAAGAAATAAAATAAAAGAAAAAATAATAAAAATACGTGAATCAGCCACAAAAGGGGTCGCCTCCACGGGACATGCAAACTTCACTATGAAAAAGAAATTTTACAAGAGGAGACCTCACCCTCAACCCTTGTACACCCAATTCTCTCTCACCTGAAGTTTCCCTCACAAAAGCTCTCTCTCTCTCTCTTGGAGACCCCCCGAACCCCTGAAGAGCCTGGCGACCGCTGTCCAGGAGCCTCCTGCTCCTCTCTCAGCACTCTCACCTCTCTCTCTCTTCTCGAGTTCGTACGGGCTTCGTACGGCGCAAATCCGAACCACACCCTTTCTGTTTCACGCACAGGGCTTTTTATAGACCTTAATCATGACTTAGATCATGATTAGGACTCCTTAATCAACCCAAATCACGTCCCAGACCGTCGGATCAAGATCGGGAGCCACCCATGCCGTCGGATCGCGCTCCGATCTATGGAATAGTGCCGTGGACCGCGAGAAACGCGTGGGAAACGCCCACGCGGTCCACAGGCCCCGTCGTGGACCACCCGGTCCACGGTGGATCGGGGCAAAGGGCCACCAGGGCCGGCAGGGCCTCGGCCGGCCCGCGCGCCCGGCTGGGCCGCGCGTCCCGCCTGGGCCGCGGGCCTGGGTCGCGCGTCCCGCGCGGGCCTGGGTCGCGCGTCCCGCGCACCGCCTCCTGCGGCCGCACCGCTGCCGCCCGCCACTGGTCGTCGGTGGTCCTCTGCCACCTCGATTCTCGTGCCGACTTCAAAAGCTCGTATCTCCTCCATTCGAGCTCCGTTTCGGGTGATCTTGATCTCGTTGGACTATTTTTCACCGCGAACCTCGCTGTGAGCTCAATGTGGGCTGAATCTCGAGACGTCAAATCCTAACAATCTCCACCTCGACTCGATATTCGGCCTCCTCCAAACTCTGAGAGCTTCTGGATCTCCTCGCCCCCATGCCCTGGGGCAATCGCCTGCTGATCATGGATGGGCAAACATGGGAGTCGAGCCAGGCTGCTCGATCCCATCTCCGTCGTATGCTGTGCTCCTCCTGACCTGAGACCTGCTCGGGGCATCATCCTGTGGCAATAGGAATCTCACCTTGCGACGTCGCCTCTCGTCCTCCCGAGTCTCCTGTCTTGTGCCCGATCCGCCTCCTGGAGCTCCACCTGGCTCCCGAAGCTCCACCTCGCACTGGGCTCCCTGTCAGGTAATAATGTTCTCTGCTCTCTTTCTTTTCCTCCAGCACAATCCTATCGCCACGTAGCACCCTCAGGATTCCTCCACCAGCTACCATCCTGTAGCCTCTTGAATCTAGTCTGCTAAGTGAGATAAGATTTCACCTGAAATCGGATATGTATCGGATCTCCCCCAATCTCCTCACTGCACTGTCATGTGTCCTCTAGCTGACCGTCTCAATGCCTCTGATCGCACAGCTGGATCCATCCGGCAGATATACAGTGCCCTCACTGTTCTCCAGGGAGTCAAACTGCTCCTCTCTGCAACACACATGATAGGGGCATGCAGAATCTAATATCCACTACTGGGAAGAAGTAGATACCTCATCAGATATCTCCATGACATCTCCATCTGAATCGCTGTCGGCCGTCGCTACAGCAGCCACCGTCCGATTTTTCAGTTGAGGGCAATCTCTGGCTAGATGCCCCAACTCCTCACACCGGTAACACCTGATTTTGCTCAAGTCCCTCCTGAACTTAGACCGCCCTCATTGCGATCTTCTGTCGCTCCGTCTACCGCCTCCTGCTCCTCCAGAAGCCACCAAAGCTGAACTACCACCACCTGAGCTCGAAGCTGGATTCTCCCTTCTGAGAACCTCGTTCTGGAGTATCACCATGGTGATCTCGTCCATCTTGATAGTGCTCTTCCCCACTAGAAGAGCAGTCACCAAGGACTCGTACGAATGGAGAAGCGATGCCAGCAAAACTAGCGCCCTGGTCTTCTCCTCAACGTTCTCGCCAACGCTGAGAAGGTCAGTGAGGATCTTCTGAAAGTGGCTGAGATGCTCCTGCACGCTGTCCCTCAGTTATCCGCAGTTGGTAAAACTGCCTCCAGAGGAAAAAAGTGGTGGTGAGAGACTTCGTCATGTACAACTCCTCGAGCTTCGACCACAGCACCGTCGGGAAAGTCTCGCTCAGCATATGGATCACCACCTCATCCGTCGGTACATGCGGATGGTACTCACCGCCTGCATCTGTAACCTTTTTCAATCCTGCACCTCCATGGTGGTCGGCTTCTCATCGCACAAGAGAGCATCGATCAACCCCTGTTGGATGAGCACGTCCTTCACCCTTGCCTGCCACAAGGAGAAATTGCTCTTACCATCGAACTTGTTGATCTCCATCTTGATTGTTCCTGTTTTCTCCATCTTCAGTCTTGCTCACCACCACTGCAATCTGCGTCCTTGTACCGTCTTGCTCTGATACCACTTGTTGGGTGGATATCTGGCCAAACCACCTCCCAAGATCTTTTCAGTACCACGCGATGCAGCAGAAAGAAAGAAGAAACAAAAGAAAAGAAAAAATAATCAAAATACGTGGATCAGCCACAAAAGGGCTCGCCTCCACGGGGCATGCAAACTTCACTATGAAAAAGAAATTTTATAAGAGGAGACCTCACCCTCAACCCTTGTACACCAAATTCTCTCTCACCTGAAGTTCCCCTCACAAAAGCTCTCTCTCTCTTGGAGACCCCCCTGAACCCCTGAAGAGCCTGACGACCGCTGTCCAGGAGCCTCCTGCTCCTTCTCTCTCAGCACTCTCACCTCTCTCTCTATTCTCGGGTTCATACGGTGCAAATCCGGACCACACCCTTTCTGTTTCACGCACAGGGCTTTTTATAGACCTTAATCATGACTTAGATCATGATTAGGACTCCTTAATCAACCCAAATCACATCCCAGATCGTCGGATCAAGATCGGGAGCCACCCATGCCGTCGGATCGCGCTCCGGTCCATGGAATAGTGCTGTGGACCGCGAGAAATGCGTGGAAAATGCCCACGTGGTCCACAGGCCCCACCGTGGACCACCCGGTCCACGATGGACCAGGGCAAAGGGCCAGCAGGGCCGGCAGGGCCTGGGCCGGCCCGTGCGGGCGGGCCTGCGAGTGCCTGGGCCGCGTGCCCCGCTGGGCCGCGCGTCCCGCCTGGGCCGCGGGCCTGGGTCGCGCGTCCCGCGCCGGCCTGGGTTGCACGTCCCGTGCGGGCCTGGGTCGCGCGTCCCCTGCGCCGCCGCCTGCGGCCGCACCGCTGCCGCCCGCCGTCGGTCGCCGGCGGTCCTCCACCGCCTCGATTCTCATGCCGACTTCAAAAGCTCGTATCTCCTCTATCCAAGCTCCATTTCGGGTGATCTTGGTCTCGTGGGACTCCATTTTTCGCCACGAACCTTGCTGTAGGCTCAATGTGGGCTGAATCTTGAGGCATCAAATCCTAACAATGTCCATCTTAATGTGACTAACTACTATTGTTGCCCAGCTATGCAACCCAAGAGGGAGGGTGAATTGGGTTTCTAAAAATTTGAACTTAACTAATGACTTATGAAAAATATTTGTCAATAGCTAAATGAATGAGGAGAATAAACTTAATTCAAGACTAATTGCCAAAAGCAAGAATTCAAGAAAATAATGAAGAGTTAAAGAGAAGCAATTATGCACACCACAAACACAAGGATTTATAGTGGTTCGGTGCCAACCTTGCACCTACATCCACTCCCCAAGCTCCTACTTGAGAATTTCAATCCACTAAACTTGTATTCAACCCGAATACAAACGTCGGAAACTCCGACACTAGCTATCCCAAGCTAGTCCACTTGTTTTTCGGGTACAAGCCAACCCAATACACTCCGATTCTAAGTTCGGGTCAACCTTTCCTTGTTTTGGAACCCCTCCAAAATAAAAACAATCACTCAAACTGAGTAAAACAATTTATAGCACAAATAAGTACAAGAAAAGCTCTTTTAATGAGCGAATATAACTTTAAATACACTTTACTCAAGAGAAGAAGTCCCTTTTTGGATTTTCTCAAGGTGGATGGAGAATTGATTGAGCGCTTGAGGAGTTGGTAAGCTTGGATTGATGGCTTCTTGAAAGCTTTAAATGAGCTCTTGATTAGGGCTGAAAAGTTGGCTTGAGAAATCCTTTTTCAAATTCTCTCTTTTGAATGCTCTTGAATGCTCTCTTGAATGCTCTTCTTTTTCTCTTTCAATCTCTTGCTATCTCTATTTTGTTTCCCACCTTTTGAATCCTTTTATAGCTTTAAGAAATAGAGAAAAATATTTTAGGCTGAAAAAGAGCCGTTAGACCACATTAAATGAGTATTAAAAGTACTTAAAACGGGTTAAAAACTAGCCGTTGCAGAGAAATCCCGTCACAGGGGTCGACTCATGAGTCGACTCATGCCTCAGGGGTCGACTCATGAGTCGACCTCTGTTGAAGAATCCAGAAAATAGGGTTCTGTAATTTTTGGCCTAAAACTGCAGGGGTCGACTCATGAGTCGACTCATGCCTTGAGGGTCGACTCATGGGTCGACTCACAGGTTGTGCCAAGCCAAAAATTTTGCGTGCCAAAGAGCTCATTGTGCCATGAGCTGACTCAATGAGTCTACTCATGGATTTCAAACATGCATAACTTACAAAATACAAGTCCAAAAATAATAAAATTTTCGCCAATAGATCACAAATCTTTTGTTCTACCAAATGATACTATCAAATCAGGATTTTGGTAAAATTATGATTTTGCCCCTGAAGAGCAAAAAGACTTTTTCAAATGAAAATTATTGGTACCCCTTCAACTGCTTTATAATCATCAAAATCAATCTAAGGAGCAACAATCTCCCCCTTTTTGATGATGACAAAACACTTGAACAAAAGCATTTATGTGAATCATGAATTTCAAAAGGATGCATTATACATGCATTTGCTTGAAAAGAAGATTGATTCTTTTGGCATGTGATACAAATGGTCATATGCATAAATAGTTTGCCCATTTGCTTAAAGATTTGAAAATTTGCTCATTGGATTATGTGATTTTGGTGTTAGAGTAAAAAATTTATTTTTGTTATCAGAGCAAGTTGTATCTTGAAAATTTGCTCATTCTAATTTAATTATTTAGTTTTAGTATCAGAGCAAAAATAATTAAGTGTACCAATGCATGTCTAAGAATTAATTGTAAAGTATATCAGAGCATGTCAAATTTAAGATGTATCAGAGCAAGTTTAAATTTTAAAGCATATCAGAGCATGATTAAGGTGTAATTTTAAATGTTGCTCATTTGTATTGTACTTAGCAATTTACTTATTGTATGTTTAAGTCATTTAATAATTTTACTTTTGATATTGTTCTTTTAATTTCTCCCCAATTCATTCATTTTATTTTCAAGTCTTTTCTTTTTCTTTAATTTCTCCCCCTTTTTGACATCATCAAACATTGTTAACTCCCCTTCTTTTTTTTTGAATACGTTTTCTCTTTAGTGTTTCTTCAAACTTCTAGTGCTAATCATTAATGTTTGCTCTCCCTGAATACAGCAATCATTAACCAAAATATGTCATAGATTATCATAGATATGAATTATCAACAAAGAGAAGATATATAATCAAGAGATGATTGACACCATTACAAAGAGTAGATATATAATTAAAAGATGATTAAAACCATAGTTGTTTCAATACATATTTCATAACATAAAAGTCAGCTAGCTAATATCATTACATGGCCCCAAAATACAGATCCTAGAAAGAATAAGAGACTAACACCTAGGATCTAGTAAAGCTCATGACTAGATTGTTGGAAAATGTGTCCCAAAAAGCCAACCGTCAAGCTGTTGACGGTTGAGCAACCAAATATTGTAATTGATTTGTTAATAAATAAAATATATTTGGCATTTTCATCATAAGCTTTCATCTTCTAATGAACTCCGTTGTTATGATGAAGTCCTTAGGACTATTTAAGTTCGATAAAGAGAGGATTTATCGATTAGTCCTTAAAACTGTTCATGACCAAATGATAGGCTGTTAATAAGGACGACAGCTTCTATCGAGCATAGGTCGCTGTAGGCCATATGGGTTGGTTGTCCTCTTAACCAAAGAGTGTGGAGACACTGGTATGGCATACAGGTGAGATGTAAGGGTACATCGTCATTGAACGTGACCAACTCCAGAGCATTCTGCTGTCGAGAATGTCTCTGATGGGATATAGGTATAAGTGTCCCTTAGACTTGAGATCGCCTCAGTGACTTGCAAGCAACTCACTGTGCTTTGGTACTGGACTAACTGAATTTCTAATTCAGGGACGGAAGGCTTCTGGGCACAGTCAAGTACTTGCGAAGTCAGAGTGTGATCGAGATGGGATTGATCACTCCAAGAGTTGGAGAAGAATGAGTCGCTGTATTTCAATTTAGCAAAACCTTGGCCAGGGTAATCCATCAGATGGATTTGATATTTTGAAATACAATGTGGACAACCTGATCAGAGTTGACAGTTAAACTCTGGGGTGTCCTATGATCATTTTGGTCAAGGGGATGAATTATATGAAAACTATATCCGCATGGGTTCTAAGGATGTTGTTCTACACATTCGACCTATCCGGTCGTCGGGTACCATTGCTAGATGGTCACTTCGATTGATATAAAAATTTATTCCTATGCTACCGGCTTAGGTTCGGACCTATGAGGTCACACACATTAGAGTTTATGATCCGATCAGATGGATGATCAACAATTAAGAATCGTTCTAGGGTTAGATGATCAATACGATTGATATTTAACCCAGTGCAAGTGTTGCAGGAGGATCGATTAGCAATTTGATTGCTAATTGGCTTAATTTGATTAAGCCAATGGGCTGAGATTAAGTCTAATTAAATATGATTTAATTAGATTTGGTTTGAGTTTGATTGGATCAAGTCCAATTGGTTTATTGGATAAGCCAAGTGCAAGGAAAAACTAGTCCTAGTTCAACTAGGACTTGGGTCAATCTAATTTCTAATTTGATTAGAAAATTAAATCAGATTTAAATATAATTTAATCTGATTAAATTAGGTTCTTAATTAGGTTAAGACCTATTTTAATAGGATTAATCTAATTTTGATTTGATTTGGTTTGGAAAACCAAATTAAAACAAGTCATGAGACAGAATCCTAGTAGGACTAGGATTCCACCTTGCGCCACATAAGCCTTCTCCACGCCCTCTCTCTTATTCAACGCCAATCTCCACTTATTTTATGAGACAAAAGCCCTCTCCCAGATCTCTCTCACATTCACAAAAGGTCTCTTCTCTTCTTTCTTACATGGAAGGTGGTTTGGATCAAATCTAAAAGGAATACGTTTGGATTTCGAATTCTATGAGATAGAGTTTTAGAAATCCAAAACTCTTTCAATTTTGCACCGAATTTATCCAAATTTTTTTTGGAATTTTCATGGCCTTTAGGGTTTACATTGTGAACCCTTTGCTGGTGATCCATGCATGAAAATATGGAGGAGGTGCTCAAGAGTTGGGCGTCCCTTAACTTGCCATGTTTGGATAAGCCTTGACTAGGTGTTTGACCTAGACAAGGACTCTATCATATCTCTCTATATAAGATGAGTTTCTTCATGAAATTTTAGAGAGAGATAGATATTTGAGAGACCTTTTTGTCATCCAAAAATCAGAGATAAATACCTTTGGGTCGTGGAGATATAAAAGACACAAGTTTGGGTGTCTAGAGAGAAAAACGTGAAGAAGAAGAGGGTCTTCTTCTTGGGTTTTTGTTTTCATATCTTTCCTCCCTCCATCTTGAGTTTTCTGAGAGTGTCTCAGATCTGAAACTCCTCCTTCTACTTTTCATCTTTGGAAGAGTCCAAATCAAGAAGAAGGAGGCACCTGATCAACCATCAAAGAAGGATTAGCGCAGTACTAGCATACTGTGCTGATTTTCTGACGCAGGACTTCTGATCGAGATTCGTGGGCTCGTGTGGATGACTCCTAGAGGCCGGACGCATGTGCGGCTTGCAACATCATCCTTAAGCCTGTATCAGCGAGGTTAGAGCGTCTAACTTGCAAGGTAATAGATCTGATCTATTATTTAATACATACATTAGATGTAGTATAGAAATATGTTGATATGATCAACATGTAGTTCATGCTATATTTATATATTTTAATTTTTGATTTAATGCCATGTAATAATCATGTAATAAGATCTTAGATCTAGGGATTTTTTGATCTTAGAAAATAAATTTTAATTTATTTTAGTCTTCCGCTGTATGATCTTGAAAAAGTTTCAAGATCTAACCCTCTTTTTCAAGATCTAACCCTGAAACCCTAGATCTGGTTCCTACATAGATGGATTGGAGTCATCAGAGATAGGGTGAGGAGATGATGGATCTCGACCAAGAGTACGTCCTCTACCCCATCTGCCTTTGCCACGAGTGGAGGTACTGGCACGAGCAGGTGAGCGAGATGAACTAGGAGGCTGAGAACGTTGAGAGGCCAAGGACTGGATTGAAAGAGTGAGTCTAATGGAATCAAGAACGTTCAGTGCTCTCGAAACAGACTGAAGCAGAGCAGTGAACTGAGTAGATGCATGCTCACTCGAGCCTCTGATCTCTCTCCTCAATAACTCATAACCACCCTCCAATGCACCTCTGAGCCTGCCAGCCTCTGCAGTAAGGTCTGTGACCTCAATAGAGCTCTCCAGTGGCTGAGGATGGGCCAAAGCTAAGACTTGCCCCTGCAAGTCAAGAACTCTCCCAGTCAGTCTCCAAATGCTGTCCTCGAGCTGCTGAATCCGAATAGACTGATCTGAGATCAACTGAAATACAGTGGAGATATGAAGAATCAAGGTCTGATCAGATGAAGTGGACCCTGGTGTAAATGTAGTAGTGCTCCACTGTCGAGAAAGCAAGGAAGCCACACGTTGAGATATCTGCTTGATCTGATCATCAGCCAATCTGAACTCTGAAGGAGGTGCTCTGCTCTCTGGCTTATGTACTGGTGTGTGCCTCCTGGTGAACTCTGAAGGGCCAGTCTCTGGGTCTGGAACAAACTGGATATCTGGAGATGCTGCCCTGAAGTCATGGAGAGGAGATGAGGGACCTTCTTCTTCAGCTCTGTCTTCTACTCTGTCCTCAGCTCTCTCCTCAGAACCCTTGATCCAACCACCATCAGTTTTAGTAAATCCCATGCAGTGCAGAGTGTGTTGGTTGATGGTGTCTACGTGAGAAAGCTTAGCAGATGTCTCCCCCTCAAAATTGACTCCAAACCTCCTGAAAACTAGTGTGAGAGCCATACCAAAAGACAGATGTGCCTTGGATCTGTTCAGTGTCTCTCTCATGGCCTCAATCATTAATGCAGGGAGGTTTAATGGGGTTTGAGTGATCACATGAAATATTATACAAATATCTCTGCCAGAAAGGAGGTCATGCCTACCACTCCTAGGGAAGAAGAGCTTTGTCACTAATTGATGTAAGATCCTCATTTCTATTGACAAAATTTTGGCTTCCAATTTATTCAAACTTCCCGAGTAGGTTCCTCCTAGAATTACACTGATCTCCTCTTCCTTCACTGGGAGTTCCATGTAAGAATATCCCTCACAGGGCAAATGAAGTATCTCTCCCAAAATAATAGGGTCCAGACAGATATCAACTCCCTTAACTGTAGAAGTCACTGTTCCATTGCCATAATGCAGATTTTGATAAAATTCTCTAATCAGGTCTACAAAAGTAACTTCCTTGAGAGAGCAGTAAAAACCCCAACCCTGGTTTTTTATCTTTATTCCAAAGGTGAAACCTTCTTTTTCAAAGAATCTAAAATCCATATTTTTTTTGATTTCAACATTCCTATCAGATAGAGGGATTTTGCTAGGGCTAAGGAGAGACTGAGAGGGACCTTGAGCTGACACAGAAGTCGGAATGGGAGTAGTGGAGGACTGAGCAGCTTGCCTTTTCCTGCGGATATTTTCTTCCAGCTCACAGACCGATTTTCTTCTTTGAGGGAGCTTCATCTTTGGAGCCATTCTCACCACAACAGCAGGCAGGGAGACTCGGAGGATCAAGTGGATGAGTAGAAGAAGGGTTACAAAAGGATGAAGAGGGATTTTGGTGGAGAGAAGAGGCGGTTTTGAGAAGAACGGTGGAGGCTAGGGCACGCTCCAACCGCTTCAATCAAAGGAGAAGGATGCGAAAATCTCCTTTCCCAGGCAGTGATTTGTGGTGGAGAGGAGAAGGGAGAAAATTCTTGAGCTAAATCCCTGGTTTTGGAGAGAATGAGGATGAGGATGACGGGTCTTGGAGGGAGGAAGACGAAGAGAATGAGTCGGCTCATGAACAGGCTTCAAGTTAAAAGGAAAGAGCCCGTGGAAAGTTGGCAATAATTTCAAGTATGCCATAGGGTCGACCCTAGGGGGTCGACTCATGAATCACAAAAATTCAAAAAAATATGAATAAATTCTGAAAAAATTTAAAATTTTGGGAGAAGATATTTTGCTCAATGACAAATTGAGAGAATGATAACCTTGAGCATTTAGGTCCAAGAGAGATGATGAAAATTGATCTCAAGTCAATTCCCTGGAAATGGAGAAACACTTAGGCATAAGGATCAAGAATTCCTAGATTTCTCCTAATTTCACAGAATCTATCCTCGCTAAGGGTCTTTGTAAAGATATCAGCTAATTGATTTTCAGTGCAAACATATTCAAGAATTATATTTTTATTTTGAACATGTTCTCTTATAAAATGATGTCTTATTTCAATATGTTTGGACCTTGAGTGTTGAATTGGATTTTTAGATAGATTTATGGCACTTGTGTTGTCACATCTTATTGGTGTTTCATTAAGTTTGATTCCAAAGTCTTCGAGTTGTTGCTTAATCCACAAGATTTGAGCACAACAACTTCCGGCTGCAATGTATTCGGCCTCAGCCGTAGACAGTGCTACCGAATTTTGTTTCTTGCTAAACCAGGAGATTAGGTTAACTCCAAGAAATTGGCAAGTTCTACTTGTACTTTTTCTATCTAATCTACATCCAGCAAAATCAGCATCTGAATATCCTAATAAATCAATTAGTGAGTCCTTAGAGTACCATAACCTTAGAGTTTGAGTACCATTCAAGTATCTAAGGATTCTTTTAACAGCATTCAAATGAGATTCTTTAGGATTAGATTGATATCTAGCACACAAACAAACACTAAACATGATATCAGGCCTACTTGCAGTTAAATATAATAGAGAGCCAATCATACCTCTATAGTATTTTAAGTTTACACATTTACCTTCATCATCCTTGTCAAGCTTACATGAGGGGCTCATGGGTGTGCCAATTGGTTTGGAGTTCTCCATTCCAAATCTTTTGAGTAGTTCCTTGGTGTACTTGCTTTGGGTGATGGAGATTCTCTCTTTTATTTGTTTGATTTGGAGTCCGAGGAAGAAGGTAAGTTCTCCCATCATGCTCATCTCGAACTCCCCCTGCATGAGCTTAGCAAAGTCTTGACAAAGAGATTCATTAGTAGATCCAAAAATTATGTCATCAACATAAATTTGTATTACTAACATATCATTTTGATTTTTTTTAATAAAGAGGGTTGTATCTACATTACCTCTTGAAAAACCATTATTTAGTAAAAATTTGCTTAGCCTATCATACCAAGCTCTAGGTGCTTGTTTTAATCCATATAAAGCTTTATTTAATTTAAAAACATGATTAGGAAAAGCATGATTTTCAAATCCTGGGGGTTGTTCTACATAGACTTCTTCAGGAATATATCCATTCAAAAATACACTTTTGACATCCATTTGAAATAATTTGAATTTCATAAAGCAAGCATATGCAAGTAGAAGTCTAATGGCTTCTAATCTAGCAACAGGTGCAAAGGTCTCATCAAAATCAATTCCTTCTTCTTGATTATATCCTTTAGCAACCAATCTTGCTTTATTTCTAATTACATTATCATGTTCATCTAATTTGTTCCTAAAGACCCATTTTGTGCCAATTATTGAATAATTTTTAGGTCTTGATACTAAAGTCCAAACATTATTTCTTTTAAATTGATTAAGTTTCTCTTGCATTGCATTAATCCAATTATGATCATTTTCAGCTTCTTCAATAGTTTTTGGTTTAAGATGAGATACAAAAGCACAATGATTAAATACATCTCTAAGTGAAGAACGAGTTTTTACCCCATGCATAGGATCACCAATAATCAACTCCTTAGGGTGATTGTGAACATACCTCCATTCCTTGGGTAGGTCATTTGTACCTTGAGGTTGTTCTTGAATTTCTTTACCTCTCTCATCTTGTTTGTCTTCTTGTTCCTCGTCCTCTTGAGTTGTTGAATCTTTCAGAGTGATCTCCTTCATTCCTTCTATTAGAGGATCTGCATCATCAACACCCTCATTCTTCCTTGAAGGAAGATCGTTAGATTCATCAAAAATAACATGAATGGACTCCTCTACTACTAAAGTTCTTTTGTTAAAAACTCTAAAAGCTTTACTAGTGGAGGAGTAATCAAGAAAGATTGCTTCATCTGATTTTGCATCAAATTTACCAAGTCTTTCTTTACCATTATTTAACACAAAACATCGGCAACCAAAAATATGAAAATATGCAATATTTGGTTTTCTTTCTTTCCAAAGTTCATAGGAGGTTTTCTTTAAAATTTGTCTAATCAAAGCATGATTTAAAATATAATATGCTGTGTTAATTGCTTCCACCCAAAAATATCTTGGAAGGTTGCTTTCACAAAGCATGGTACGGGCCATTTCTTCTAAGGTTCTGTTTTTCCTTTCAACTACCCCATTTTGTTGGGGTGTCCTAGGAGCAGAGAAGTTATGGCCAATTCCATTTTCATCACAAAAGTTTTCAAAGTCTTGATTTTCAAATTCAGTTCCATGATCGCTTCGAATATTTTGAATTGAAAATCTTTTTTCATTAGTGACTTTTCGATAAAATTTAGTGAAAATATGAAAAGTTTCATCTTTGTGTGCTAAAAAGAAAACTCAAGTAAAACGAGAGTAATCATCTATAATTACAAAATCATATCGTTTTCCTCCTAGACTAGTGGTTCTAGTTAGTCCAAATAAGTCCATATGCAAAAGCTCTAAAGGTCTAGAAGTTGAAACAATATTTTTGGATTTAAATGAAACTCGTGTTTGTTTACCTAGTTGGCATGCATCACAAATTCTATCTTTTTCAAAATTCAGTTTAGGCAAGCCAAGAACTAATTCTTTTTTAATTAATTTTGAAAGAGAATGCATGCTAATGTGTGCAAGTCTATGATGCCAAAGCCAACTAGTCTCATTAACTTTAGCATTCAAGGATACTAGGCATTGCATGTTTATTTTGGCTAAATCATTTAAATCTACCATATAAACATTGCCATGTCTATGTCTAATAAATTTAATGCCATCGTTAACAGGACTAGTTACAATGCAAACAGATGATTCAAAAATAACTTTATACCCTTTATCACAAAATTGACTAATGCTTAGTAAATTATGCTTTAAACCATTAACTAGCAAAATATTTTCAATGTATTTGGAGGGAGTGATACCAATGTTACCTATACCGATGATCTTTCCTTTGCCATTATCTCCAAAGGTGACCATCCCTCCATCCTTAGCATCAAGCGTGATGAATTGTGATTCATCACCAGACATGTGTCTCGAGCATCCACTGTCAAGATACCATTTCCTGTTTCCTCCTTGGGATGCTAGACACACCTACAAGCAAAAGTCAAATTTTTATTTTAGGTACCCAAGCTTTCTTGGGTCCTTTTTGGTTAGTCATAATGGTTTCTTTTGGAACCCATATTTTCTTTATAGTTGAGTTTGCAGATTTGTTAAAGAGGCAAGTGTATGACTTATGTCCTACTCTACCACATTTGAAACAAGTAATATTGGTAGACTTGTTACTTAAAGAGTTTACATAAATATTTTTCAGATATTTTTGTTTCTTCAAGGGGTTATAGCCAAGTCCAGCCTTATCATATACGGCTTTTTGATTATCAAGAATCATATTGAGTTTGTTTAAGCTTAAGGTGAACTTTTCTACTATTGGTTTCAGCTTGGTAATTTCATTCTTTAAGCTTTGATTTTCTTGAAGCAAGGTGGATTTTTTAATTGAAAAGTTTTCAGCTTGTTTTAATAAGGATTGATTTTTCAATTTTAGCTCTTTGTTCTTCATCTCTAGTTTCTTTAATTCATCAACTAAATCATAGAATGCTTCATGCAATTCTTCAAATGTAAAGTCACTTGGAGTTTCGGAAATTACCTCATTTTCGTGTGCCATAAGGCACAGGTTGGCTTGTTCGGTTGAGGTTTCCTCATCGGAGCTTGAGTCATCACTCGCACTCCATGTGGCCAGCATGGCCTTCTTCTTGAACTTCTTGGGATCTTTCTTCAGTTGTGGACATTCGGATTTGAAGTGTCCCGGCTTCTTGCACTCATAGCAGATAAGGGGTTGGTCTTTCTCTTTTTCTTTGCTTTGTTCCCCTTTTGTGAATGGCCTCTTCCTCATCTTCTGTTTCTTTTTTCTTAAAAATTTCTTGAATCTTCGGGTGATGAGAGCCATCTCTTCATCCTGTTCTTCATCTTCAGTGTCATCAGTTTCTTCATCAGGAGGAGCTGTGGATTTGAGGGCAATGGTTCTTTTCTTTTTGACTTCTTCCTCTTGGTGTTGCTTCATGCTTAGCTCATGAGTCATCAAAGATCCAAGAAGCTCTTCTAGAGGTAGAGTGTTCAAGTCCTTGGCTTCTTGGATGGCAGTCACTTTGGCTTCCCAAGTTCTTGGCAAGGACCTGAGAATCTTTCTTACAAGCTCACTGTTAGTATAGGACTTATCAAGACTCTTTAAACCATTAATGATATCAGTAAAATGAGTAAACATTACAGTTATGGACTCATCATGCTCCATTTTAAACAATTCATATTTATGCACAAGCATGTTTATTTTAGACTTTTTACTTGATTGATTCCCTCATGGGTTACTTCTAACCTATCCCATATTTCTTTAGCAGATGAACAAGTAGAAATGCGATTAAATTCGTTTGCATCAAGAGTACAATAAAGGACATTCATTGCTTTAGCATTTAATTGGGCCATCTTCTTATCAACCTCATCCCATTCTTTCTCGGGTTTGGTTGATTCCTTACCATCTATAATTTTAGTGGGTGTGTGAAGACCGTTCACTATGATACTCCATATATTATAGTCGAGTGCTTGAATGAATATTTTCATCCGAGCTTTCCAATAGGTGTAATTAGACCCATTGAAAAGTGGAGGTCGGTTGGTGGATTGCCCCTCGGTAAGAGAAGTACCGACGTGGGTTGCCATAGATCTTTGGCTCTTTGATTGTTTAGATCAAAGACGGGCTAGAGCACCGGGCTCTGATACCACTTGTTGCCCAGCTATGTAACCCAAGAGGGGGGGTGAATTGGGTTTCTAAAAATTTGAACTTAACTAATGACTTATGAAAAATGTTTGTCAATAGCTAAATGAATGAGGAGAATAAACTTAATTCAAGACTAATTGCCAAAAGCAAGAATGCAAGAAAATAATAAAGAGTTAAAGAGAAGCAATTATGCACACCACAAACATAAGGATTTATAGTGGTTCGGTGCCAACCTTGCACCTACATCCACTCTCCAAGCTCCTACTTGGGAATTTCAATCCACTAAACTTGTATTCAACCCGAATACAAACATCGAAAACTCTGACACTAGCTATCCCAAGCTAGTCTACTTATTTTCCGGGTACAAGCCAACCCAATACACTCCGATTCTAGGTTCGGATCAACCTTCCCTTGTTTTGGAATCCCTCCAAAACAAAAACAATCACTCAAACTGAGTAAATCAATTTATAGCATAAATAAGTACAAGAAAAGCTCCTTTAATGAGCGAATATAATTTTAAATACACTTTACTCAAGAGAAGAAGCCCATTTTTGGATTTCCTCAAGGTGGATGGAGAATTGATTGAGCGCTTGAGGAGTTGGTAAGCTTGGATTGATGGCTTCTTGAAAGCTTTAAATGAGCTCTTGATTAGGGCTGAAAAGTTGGCTTGAGAAACCCTTTTTCAAATTCTCTCTTTTGAATGCTCTTGAATGCTCTTCTTTTTCTCTTTCAATCTCTTGCTATCTCTATTTTGTTTCCCACCTTTTGAATCCTTTTATAGCTTTAAAAAATAGAGGAAAATATTCTAGGCTGAAAAAGAGCCGTTAGACCACATTAAATGAGCATTAAAAGCACTTAAAATGGGTTAAAAACTAGCCATTGCGGAGAAATCCCGTCATAGGGGTTGACTCATGAGTCGACTCATGCCTCAGGGGTCGACTCATGAGTCGACCTCTGTTGAAGAATCCAGAAAATAGGGTTCTGTAATTTTTGGCCTAAAACTGCAGGGGTCGACTCATGAGTCGACTCATGCCTTGAGGGTCGACTCATGGGTCGACTCACAGGTTGTGCCAAGCCAAAAATTCTGCGTGCCAAAGAGCTCATTGTGCCATGAGTTGACTCAATGAGTCGACTCATGGATTTCAAACATGCATAACTTACAAAATACAAGTCCAAAAACAATAAAATTTTCGTCAATAGATCACAAATCTTTTGTTCTACCAAATGATACTATCAAATCAGGGTTTTGATAAAATTATGATTTTGCCTCTGAAGAGCAAAAAGACTTTTTCAAATGAAAATTATTGGTACCTCTTCAACTGCTTTGTAATCATCAAAATCAATCTAAGGAGCAACAACTATCAACATAAAGTACCATTGCTCCAGCTAGAAGAACCTATCTACCTTGCCTGGCTTCGGAGTCTTGTAAAAGGGGAATTCATGGTCCAACGTAGACCATAGTTCAAGATAATGAGGTCCCACTTTAAACAATAATATGAATGAGAAAAACCTTTTGCTTCCCTTCGGATTTTGGCAGCTAAATATTGACTGCAGTTTCTCTTCCAATGATCCAGCTAGTCACAATCGAAGCAACCATCGATCTTTCTCTTTTTGTTTTCATCTTGCTTGACCTAGTCTTGCTTTGGTGGCATTGCACCTGCTGCTGCTGCTCATATCCTTGATTAGCACCCTTCTTATTTTCATTCCTATTCCTCAATCTAAATTTTCTTCTAGGATGTGGTGCTTACGCATGATGCACTTTTGGAGTTTTAATTTGTTTCACTAATTTCTTAGCCTCTTAGAGTTGTCAGTACAGCTCGACAAGGGTCAAGGTCAAGGTTCTCAATTTCGGTATCGGTGGCCATTCCAGTCGGCCAGTGGCACGGCCCAGTATGGTTCCGTATCGGATTGGACTGGTGTGAATTGACAAAGGGAGGAAGGGACAAACCGGAGAGGAGAAAAAGAGAGATAGAGAGGAAAAGAGAGGAAGAGAAAGAGAGAGGGGGTTCGTCGGAGGGCCTTCGACTGGCCGTCGTGGCCGTCGGGTGGCATAAATGCTACCTGTGGCTCCGTGGCATAAAACAAAAATGATCGTCCCTGTTTCGTGGGCTTTTTAAAAAAAATCCGATAACAGTGAAGCCGGGAATAGGTTTGCCAGCTTTACTGTTTCTAAGCTTTTTTAAAAAAAATTGAAATAGTGAAACCAGCAAATCGATTGCTGATTTTATTTTTAAAATTTTTTTTAAAAATTTTTAAAAAAGTGAAGCTGGCAAATCAAGTGTCGGCTTCACTGTTCATCTTCCATTTTAAAAAATGTGAACAGGGTGGTCACCCCTATTTCGCAGCTACGGCTCCGTCTGTGCCACTTCCACCATCCGGTGGTCATGGCGGCCACATGGAGACCTCCGACGGCCCCTCTGCCGTCCCATCCTCTTGTCTCTGATGGCCTCCTCCTCTGTCTCTCTTTCTTTCTCACTCGTTGTGTAGCCCTATCGGGCGAATCGAGCTTGCACAGGCCTTCGATGGCCAGAGAGGGCCACCATCGGCCTCCGACGGGCTCTCCCTCTCCTCCTCTCTCTCTCTTCTTTTGTTTTCTTCTCTTTTTTCTCCTGTACCAGCGTATGCTGTTTTCACTGTCGAAACCATTTCGATTCTCTATCGGTCCGGTTCGGCACATCTCGAAGGGTCTGAACCACCTGGTTCGGGTTGGTTTTGAAAATCATAATCAAGGTCTTACCATCAAAGTATAAATTAAGAATAAAATTGCTATAAGATTCATGCAGTGTTTGCAACATGGTGTTAGTTTGGATGTTTGAATCCGTCTCTGACCTTAGGAGCTCCAACTCCTGAACGTGGCCAATCATCTTAACTTCATGACAAGTGATAGATCCACCTTCTAGTAGCTTGGCATTTTTAAACACTGAAGGTCTAAAGGTGTGCTAGCTTGTTCTGTCCGGCAAATATTTCCTGAACATATGTATAATCTTAGAAGCCAAGAATGCCGTATCGAGCCGAACCGCTCGATACGGGACGTACCGAACCGAACCGATGGCCAGCCAATCCGGTTCGATCATTTTTTTTGGAAAATAGGTCTGAACTATACGAAACTGGACGGTTCGGTACGGTTCGGGGCCATACCGCCCAAAATCGGATGGTATAGCTCGATACGGTTTGATTCGGTGTTGAACCGAATCGTACCGACAAAAATCACATGGGGGGAGGTGGCAGGTGTGGGAGGGTGTGGTGGGGTTCGGGCTGTCATTTAGTGGCAGCCCAGATGCTTTATTTGAGAGACCCGAGAGCTCTTTAAGAGAACTCCCGAGCTCTCTGGCATTCGACGATACACGAAAAAAATTAGAAAAAAAAGAAAATTTTGTCAAATTACAGCACTGGTTCGAGGAGATACTGATTTTTGATCGAAAGTAAGATAATGTATTATTCTTTTAGTAAATATTTTATTTTTATATTTTTATGGTTAAAAAAAAGATAAGAACGAAGAAGTATGAAAATAAGAAAAAATCATGTTAAATTTTTGTGATTTTGGTATGATTTGATTATATGCGATAGATCTTTAAAAGATCTACATGATGATACTAAAATCATTGATTTTCATTAGTTATATAATTTTTAAATATATATATATTTATTTATAAAAAATTTATTAAAAAAATAAATTTAAAAAAATAAAAAATCAAAGTTTCAGAATCATGTTTAGAATATTTCAAGTTACTTGAATCTAACCTCAATTTTTTTTTAAAATTTTTAAAATTTAAAAATATTTTTATAATTATTTAAATAATAAAATAATATTATCAAATAAAAAATATATAAAAATAGTATTACATTTTAGTTAATTTAAAAATATTATTTGAAGCATATAACATATTTTTTTGAATTTATAATTTTTAAAATTATTATTAAATTTTTTTTTAAATTTATATATAATATTTTTTTAATAATTATTAAACTGCTATGTTTTGTTATACTTGTAAAAATTTGTAAGAAGAAAGATTCAGGTTGTGATATTCGTTGACTTTCATTAATTATATATTTTTAAATATATATATTTATTCATAAAAAGTTATTAAAAAATAAATTAAAAAAATAAAAAATTAGAGTTTCAGAATCATGTTTAGAATGATTGAAGCTACTTGAATCTAACCTCAAATTTTTTAAAAAATTTTAAAATT
This sequence comes from Elaeis guineensis, assembly GCF_000442705.2. Taxonomy (NCBI): domain Eukaryota; kingdom Viridiplantae; phylum Streptophyta; class Magnoliopsida; order Arecales; family Arecaceae; genus Elaeis; species Elaeis guineensis. The sequence goes on from NC_025997.2 coordinate 56,401,455, forward strand.
AAAAAAAATATAATTATTTAAATAATAAAAAAATATTATCAAATAAAAAATATATAAAATTAGTATTATATTATAGTTAATTTAAAAATATTATTTGAAGCATATAATATTTTTTTGAATTTACGAGTTTAAAATTATTATTAATTTTTTTTAAAATTTATATATAATATTTTTTAATAATTATTAAACTATCATATTTTGTTATATTTACAGAAATAAGTAAAAAAGATTCAAAGCGTGACATTGATTGGGATCATAGCGAGATGCTCTTGGCTCAACATCATTGAAAATACAAATGGTGCAACACAGAATTCAAGAGAAGAGGGGCGACTAGGTTGAAGCAGCATCTGGCTGGTGTTATCCTGATGTATCCATGTGTCAGAAATACCCACAGAAGATCCAATAGTTGATGAAGAAGTACTTCACTGATTTGAAAGCAACGAAGAAAAGGATAAAGTAGAAGAGGACGGAAGTGGACCGTCAAGCTGTAGAGCCACATTCTTATCACTCTAGAGAGTCAAAGGAGGCTTCTGTTCCAAATGATGAGGCACAGATTGAGGCTGTCATTCAGGCTAACTTGGCTGATCAGTACCGACAGGAGGAGATGATCAGGTATAAAGAGCAATGTGGACCATCATGCTATAAATCGAGGTTTGGATCGACGACCAATGGGAGAGAATTTGAGTTCAGAAGACTATCTCAGTCAGAGAGCCTGGTGGTAGAGGGAGCAGACACAGTATGTCATTATTGGGAGCTTTTGACAGTAGGAGAAGATCCTCCAGAGATATTCCAACAGGAGCCACCATCCATGATTTGGATCCATATACTTTTTCCAACAAGGATTCAAAGCAGCAGAGGATTGACAATATGGTGAAAAAGGATATGTGGTGAGCTATTGGATCATGATTTCATTTCAGCTATATTTCAGTAAATGTAGCAGGCAAACCTTACTATCGATCTACCATTTCAGCCATAGAGACTGCCGGTCAGGGTGTAGATCCGTCAGGACCTAAGGACATCTATGGTCAGCTTCTTGAAAGTAACAAGAAGGATCTGCAGAAATGGATTGCTTCTTATAAGAATAAATGGCCTATATACGGACTAACAGTGATATGGTTGAATCGATCTTACTAGACAGAGCATCATTAATTTTTTGACATATTGTGATGGAAAAATATTTTTTCATAAATCAATTGATGTTTCAGATAAAATGCACAATACCGCATATATCCTTGATCTGATGGAAGAGGTGATTGATTCAGTGGGTGAGCAGTATATCATGCAAGTTATCACAGATAATGGACCACAATATAAGACTGCTAGAGAGTTGCTGATGGAGCAGCGACCGCAGATATACTAAACCCCATGTGCTGCACATTGCATTAATCTTATATTGATGGATTTGGAAAGATTCGTAGGGTGCAACAGGTAGTGGAGATTGCTCAGACTATTACTAGATTCATCTACAATCACACATGAGTCCTTTCATTGATACAGATGTATACTGAGGGGAGATCTTAAGATCGGATATCACATGATTTGCTATTAATTACATAGCACTTGATAGTCTTCTTCAGAAAAAAATAGCTTTACGTCAGATATTTGTCAATGCTGAGTGGCAGGAGAGCAGATATGCGAGGGCCGACACTGATGGAAGTCATGTGGAGAACTTGGTGATGAGTCAGTTATTTTAACAGCAGATTGAGAAGATAGTGAAAGCTATTAAGTCATTATATGAGGTGCTTCGCATCATGGATAGTGAAAGATACCTCCAGATAGGCTTCTTATATTACATGATGGAGAGGGCAAAGAAACAGATCAGTAAGAATGATCCGAAGCATGCTCAAGAATTTATTAACATCATTGAGCGCCGTTGAGACTATCAGATGGGTAGAGATTTGTATCTAGCCGGTAAGCACGAATTTAAGAATATTTTAAAATATTTTTTTTATACTTATAAAAATATACTTAATCAATTATGAAATTTATCTGTAGCTTATTATTTAAATCTGAGATTTTAATATATCATTTCTGAGATAGATATGGATAACAAGCTTCTTGCTACTCTTCATAATGTGATATATAAGATGGTGCCCGATCCAAAAATCGTATCCTTATATCTGCAAGAGGCATGCTAGTTTAAAATAGATATAATTATTCAATTGAATTCGATCTATACTCAATGATATATTTATAAATTTAATAAATATATTTTTTTATAAATGAAATAATTTAGAGAGGGATAAGACAGCTTTGGAGTCCCATTAGCTACCGTAAGCAAAAAGCAGATGAGTTTAGATAAATTATATATCAATAATGAACAGCATAGATTGATATCAAATGTCTAATAATATCATAAAATTTGATATGTAATTTTACTTTTACAGTTGAATGGTGGATTTATTTTAGAATGTCCGCAGAATATTTAAGAGGTGTGGCTGTCTGCATTTTTTTCAGATGGTCTCTGCTAGTAGCTGTAAACGTAATTGGTCGACTTTCGTCCTTATCCACAGTAAACAGAAAAATTATCTGATACAAAAGTACCTCAATGATCTTGTATATATTCACTATAATCTGAGGTTGAGACTAAAATACATTCAGGAGAAAGTACAATCTAAGTATATTGATTTGATACTAAATGATTATGCTGACGAGGATGATGATCTGATCATCGGATGGCTTGCATGTCAGCAGCAGAAGCTAGAGCTTGATGAGTCGGGGTCTCCTCCACGACCAGCCAGTGTGGTAGCTAGGGAGATCAGGGTGGATCCAGGGTAATGGGTAGAAAAAAATATTCCAAATAACGTTCCAGCTGATCAACAATAGCTTGAGGAGACACAGGAGACTCATTCATCATATGACTTGATGTCCGATATATCCTCACAGAAGTTTGATCAATCAATATTTAGACGAGATCGGCAGTCAGCAACAAAATATCCATCCTCCCAATCATAGAAAACTCAGTCACAGAGGGGCATAAGGGAGGAAAAGAAAAGATATTGCACGTGCACCACTCTCGAGAGTACATGAGCTATTTGACTCAGATTCAAAGATTAAGGAGAGTGATGATGATACTAGTAGTAGTAGTCATGGATCTAATGATCAGAAAGGAATTGGAGGACAGGAGACCACTGCTTATGAGACACAACCTAGGATGATATTCGATTTATCAGTGAGTCTCAGTTTACACATACCACAGAAGATAGGGACCATGATGGATGAGTCGGTAGAGACCGTGGGGAGCTGATTTCATATAGACGATGGGCTCCTAGAGGTCGTCCAGCATACGATGTAGCTGCAGACGATCTTGCATGTGGAGTTGGATCCATGGATGTATCTGGATCATCCTTGCATTATGGATTCTATTATCTGCAGCCACCTTATGATCCATGTGAATATGGTGCATCCGAGACATCATCTTCTAGTGTTACTATCCTATGCAGTGTGGAGCATCTTACGGATCAGAGTTTGCTACCGACATATTTGAATAGGCTCCTCTACAGCATACTATCATTCTGAGGATACTTCTCAGAGCTAGAGTTTGAGTGAGAGATCTAAGATGTCTTACAATCCAGAGAGGATACCTTATGGGATGAATATTCAGGATTATAGTGCGTTTTGGTTAGAGAGATGGACTGATGTTCCTCCAGACTATGTTAATGAGTCAGATATCTACGAGCGTCACAAACACTCGACGAGATATTAAATGTAGAGCAGATCTTGAGGTTAGTATATCATTTTTTGTGCTTTGTACTTTAAAAGTTTAGATACATTTTAATGCACATATATATATATTTTAATTTTAGGATAATAAAGTTGTAATATAATGTAAATAAATATATATTTGAAATTTTGGATCAAGAGTTCCTGTACCGCTACCGAACTCAAAAATTAAACCAAAATATGTCAATAATATACAATATAATATAATTTTGGGGTTATAATTATGAATTAATAACTTGAAGACTTAAAAAAAAAATAAAATAAAAAAAATTTATATCGGTACCCAGTCGATACGATATGTCGGAGTGTATTGTGTATTGGTATAATACGGTACTAGTACCATATCATACCGGTCCGATGCCGACATGCGTATCGGTACCGATATAGTGGACCTTGTTCGGAAGCAATTTGTGTCAACTCATTCTATAATATGAAAGTATCTGACATGCTAGCCAGGATAATGACTCTTGCCTTTTTTTATTAATGTGCTTTCAATTTTTATTTACTTCCTTCTATTGATCTATAAGGTCAACACTATTAGGATATGTTGGCCTACCCCCTGTCAACACCTAGTTGAGATTATTAATTGATAACACAAAATCCGGCTTCTGTCTCCGAGTTACGCAGTCAAGACTAACCAACTTGTTTTCTCTTGGTATTTCCATTAAGGCCCTATTTGGATATGATAACATTTAGCCCAATCCTATAGGATTTGACAATCACAAGGATAAAAATTCAGTAGGGACTAGGATTGAGTGTTTGGATGCTTTATCCTCAGGATAGCTATCCTATTGGAATACTTATCCCATATGATAAAAATAAAATCTTCAATGGGGACATTATTTTTATGGTTATTGGGCTCCTCTTCTCAGCCCCCATCTTGGGGTACTTAGTGGCTATCAACACCTCTTGTTGCCACCTCTAACGTCCGATACTGTCTCCAGCCACCTCCTTTGACATCCATCCGGCTACTCCGGAGTCCGACCTCCTTTAGCAAGTAAGCTCTCTCTCTCTCTCTCTCTCTCTCTCTCTCTCTCTAAGCAAAACCCATGCTGTCCTCCGTCCCCATGGTGAATGCCACTAGCTGCGCTGTCCATGAGGCTTTCCCGCCACCTAGCACCCGTCGACGTCCCACTAGTGCCGGCCGAGGCTGGACCCTCTTTGTCCCAAGAAAAGAATCCTGTCCACTTCGTACACCACTCACCTCCCTCTCTTTCAATCCTGTCTCTACCTTCCTCAACCTCTCACCCTCCTGAGTTGCCTACTCCACCTCTCCCTTTTCACATCTTGATTGTTTCTACTAGATGCCCTTCCATTGTTTAATGAAATGCCCCTTAGAATTTATTAGATGTTTGTTTCAGTTATCTCCCTTCTTTTCTAAGCAATTATATCTTATCAATTTTGTATTCAAATAAACTAAGTTATCAATACCACTGAACTTCCAATACTTTATCTTAAAAGAGTTTGTAGGAAATAAAGGATTGTGTGGGAGCTCACTTTCAAAATATGGTATGGGGGGGTTACTGATACTCGGTACACTGAATCGGCCCATGTACTATGCATACTGACATAGTGACAGGGTAGCACCGATACGGCACCCGGTGCCGAGATGGAGTACCTTGCTCATACCCTTGTCTCGTTAGCTTAGCTACTCCAAATTTTCTTGTGCTCATTAGTCTTTTCTTGTAGTCCATTCTACTGCAACAAAACCTAGTTCCTTCAACATGGCTATGAAGAGTGCACATTGGAGAGATACTATGGTAGCCAAAATTAAAGCCTTGGAGGATATTGAGCCAATACTTCTCTTCCCCTTGGCAAGAAGGCAATTGTATGTACATGCTTGTTCGAGATAAAGAGGCAGTAGATGGTTCGACTGAATGATATAAGGCATGACTTGTAGCCAAGGGATACATTGAACAAGAAGGCCTAGATTATAATTATAGTTTTGTGCCAATGGCTAAATTAACCACTTTGTGATGCTTGCTAGATGTGGCAGCCACTTAAAATTGGCTTTACATTGATTAGATTTGAACAATGCTTTTATGCTCGGCAATCTCCATAAATAAGTATGCATTCCACAAGATTTTCTTGAAAGGACACATGCATGTCATCTCAATAAGTCACTTTATGGGTTCAAGCACAATGGTTTGCGAAATTTTCTTATGCTCTTCATGATGTTGGATATCGTCAATTTAAGGTTGATTACTCTACATCATCATTGCTGGTAATCAGGGTTTTTCATACCGTGCCGAACCGGCCGGTACACCCCATATTATATTGGACCGATAGGGAACCGGCACGATTCGGTCGGTAAATTCAGTACACCGGCGATATAGAAGGAAAAAAGAGAAAAAGTAAGAAAGAGAGAGAGAGAGGGGAGGGAGGTGGGAGTTATCGGAGGCCGATGGTGGCCAGCTGCAGCCATCAGAGGGCTTCTGAGCTCCGTATCGCCCAATAGGGCTTTCAAGAGAGTGAGAAAGAGAGAGAGAGAGTGCTTGGGGGGAGGGACCTACTAGACAGACGACGCCTCCATCGCGAGGCCCTTGATGGCTGGCGAGCCGACACCGACGGCCTGAGGGCGGTCGAGCGGGTGGAGCCCCTCCATGGCTCTGCCTCCTTTTTCAAAATAGACCGTCGTCTGTTTCGATTTTTTTTTTTTGGTTTTAAACTAATGAAGTCGACAACCCAGTTGTCGACTTCAAAAATTTTTTTAAAAAAAGATAAAAATCATGAAGTCGACAAATTATTTGTCGGCTTCACTTAAAACTATATTTTTTAAAAAAACTCGCGAAACAGGGGCGACGCCCCTGTTTCACGACCGCGGCGCCGCGCGCGTGGATTGCGCCCTCCGACGGCCATGGCGGCTAGCCAGAGGCCGTCCGACGGCCCCGCCGGCTCCTTCCCCTCCCTCTTTTTCTTTCTTCCTCCTTTTCTCTCTTTCTCTCTTTCTCTTCTTTCGATTCAGGTTTGCTTGCCTTCGTCGGTTTGGTACGGTATGAAACTATACCGAACCGTACTATCGGTGGTACCGGTTCAGCATACCTTGCTGGTAATGATGCTAGTGTCATAATTTAGTTGAAGATTTTCTTAGAAAAATGCTTCCACATTTAAGGTCTTGGCCCACTAAAGTATTTTTTAGGCATTGAGGAGGCCTGCTCAAATATTGGCTTTTCTTGAATCAAAGAAATATTTACTTGAAATTCTCACTATTTTTGGCTATTTGGGCTCTCATGATTATGATTTTCCTATGGGGGAACATCTTAAATTTGATAACAATGGTGCTTGGCTTGATGATCCTAGTTGTTGTCATCACCTTATCAGCCATTTCATCAACTTAATAATCATCATGCGAGACATTGTATATCTGGAAAATATTCTTGAGTAACTTTATGCATCAACCTAGCCAACCTCACATGAATGCTACCTTACCGTTCATTATATCTAGATTACACCTTGCTGAGGCATACTTATCTTCTAGTTCATGTCACTTGAAATGCTATATTGATTTTGATCAGGTGAGTGGTCCTCTGACCTGGTGCTCTACTTCTAGGTTTATTGCCCTACTTGGTCAGAGTGTAATATCTTGGAAGACAAAGAAACAAGGAACACTATCAAGGTCCTCTACGAGGCTGAGTATCGATTAATGGCCAGGATAGCTTGAGAGATGACTTAAATATCTTCTTAATGCTTTGGGCATAACATGTTTACCGCCTGCACAACTTTATTATGAGTTTATGACAATCAGGCTGCGCTTCATATGTTGCTGCAAATCTGGTATTCACAAGTGCACTAAACATATTGAACTTGGTTACCATCTTGTGCATGAGAATAGCACTCAAGTTTGATTTCCACTTGTTATGTTCAAACCAGTCAATAGAGAGCTAATGTGATTACCAATTTGCCACTGCCGTTGGTCATGACTCATGATCAATCCCATGCTCCAACTTGGGGAGAAGTATTGGGAAGGTTTATTTATTTTGAATTTGAGTTCAAATGTTTGAATTAAAATTTAAGTTTAAATTCATATGTTTGAATTCAAATTTGATAGTCAAATCAATCATCATGGTGTAATTGGTTGTAATTTGTCACAATTCTGACCTCTTTTGTCCCTTCAGTTATGGGATTATGCAATTAACTTTGTATATATATTTTTTGCACAATGGAATGAGAAAAGAATGCATCTCCAGAAATTTACAGTTAACCTACCTAGACCTAAAAAAAAGAACAAAACAATGATAATACCGGAAATCATCTACGGAACTAACCGTTCTTCATTCTCTGTGCCCCACAAATGCATTGGCCATTCTTCATTCTCTGTGCATCTTTTCTTTCCTTTCCTCCATCGTGCCCCTCTCGCCCCATTGGATCCACCTTCTGAGCCCCTCCTCTATCTCTCTCGGTGGACCACTCCCTCCCCCTACATCCACCCACTTCCAACCTATCTCTCCCCACCTCTTCCCCATATTGTCTTTTGTCTCCCAAAAAATCCTGCCAGATACCTGCTTGGTTTAGGATTCTTGCTCAAAGTGTTTGATGGCAGCATAGACAGGGGCAGTAGAAGTGGCAGTGGAGGGAGGGGGCAGTGGTGGGTGCATGAGCATGTATTGAAGGAAGATAAATGGCAGGTTGCCCCCCCTGTGGACTTCATGGAGACCAGAAGCCTAACCTGCTCATGGTGGACCAGGGTCTGCCATCTTGATTCTCTTTTCTCTTTTGTATGTCAGAAAAGCTGTGACGGTGTGACCTACTCCCAGTTTTAAGGAGTGTTTGGATGAAAAGTTTCAATTCTGGGCATTAGTTTTGAAGCATGCATGCTCTAGAATTTATGGACATGGAAACTGAGTAAGTTTTACTTTATTAGTTATTGTTCACGATTTCCCAGCATCAGTCTTTTCTTGGTTACTGTGGAAATAAAAAGAAAATGGTCCACAACTAAATTTGATGTTGTGATCATTGAAGGTCAGCTGCTAAGGTCCAAAAGGGGAATCAATGGTTGGAAGAATCAGCTCCAGTAGTCCACAGATCACTGTTCATACCGATGAAGGGCATATCATATGTCAGCAAGACATTAAAATATAATGGGACCTCATCCCATTGCTGGAAGTATAACAGGCGAATATTGAAGCATCTAATACATCTCCAAGTCCTTTATCTTGTCTTTCATTCTATTTGGTGGCTATTTGGGAAGTTTAGATATAGCACAGATTTAGATTAATAGAAAGTTTAGATACACCATTTGACAGTCTTCTAACTAAGAAGCAGTTTTTTACTTTTATTTTTTGTCCTGCTTGTGATTTGCTGATGCTCTTTTTAGCTGCTGGATTTTCTCTCTCTTTTCCTTCTTCCTCTTTCTTTTTTCCTCATCTCTCCTTTCCTTTTCCTCCATTTTCTTCTGTTTTTTAGGGTCTCTTCTAGGACTTTCCTGTTGTATCATTTCATCCTTGCAATGCAATGGTGGTGGCAGGTTCACCACTACCATCCAGAAAACGAACCATAATTATTTTCTAGGCTCTACCTGCTTTGATCTAGAAAGATAATAGCCTTTATAAATGAACAATCCTATAATTTGATGGGAGGTTTTTTTTTTTTCTGAATAAAGATCCTGGACATGTCTGACCCCTTTCCTTTTTCCTGTCCAAACACTTTCTTCTCCTCTCCCTTTCATTTATTTCTTCTTCTTTAATTACTTTCTTTCATTGCTGTCTATGATTTTATTGCTGCCAGATCTACGGTCTTTTATTGGGGAATTCTACAAAAATCAACCAAAGTTACCTGAACTAGATTGCATATCAACCAGCAATGTCACATTATCCAATCAACTGTACATATCTTTATCCAAATGCCTCGACCTCCCAACCCAAAAAAGATTTTTTCCCTATCTTTCTAATTTTTATAATTGCCAAAAGAAGCATCATCTGCACTGTTTTCTATGGCAGGTCCACAACATGGTTTCTAGATCTCATCTTTTTTCTTATATCCATGTATGCCTTGTCTTCCAACAACCCCAGAATCACAATTCAAGGGTGTGGCAGCCGCCGCATGCTCACAAGGGTTTGCCCTATAAGCATGCAAGGCATTCCATCTATCAATGAATTCAATATAATCAGGAATTCATATAATTCATTAGAGGGGAGAGAGGGACTATCAGGGTGTGAGAGAGAGATGACAAAAGGGTGTGGTTTCCTCATCCACTACCTCAAACACACATATGCACATGGAGGAAAAGAGGGGAATGATGAGTGAGTGAGAGAGGGGGGGGGGGGGGTTGGAAGGGAATAAGGGGGGAAAGAGTGACTGTGGGGTGAGAAAGAGAAGGGAGGATAATGGAGAGGGCTTGGATTGGAAATAGAGGAGAGGTACTCTTGCCTATACTCACATACACATACACACACTCAAAGGAGGAGAGATGGAGAGAGTGAGGAACAATGGGGAAGAAGGGAGACAAGAAAGGAGAGGGCAGAAGGGACTCGAGCACAAGAGAGAGGGAATATATGTGAGGGAGAAAGGAGCAACAAAGCTTTTTTGGTATGGGACGTCTAATGGGCAGGAGAGAGTAGGAGAGTGCATGAGCAAGAGAGGGTGCATGTGAGCGAGAGAGCGATCATTGAGATGGAGGGCGGCATGGAAACAATGAAACAGAGATGTTGCTTTATTTTAATAGAGAGCACCTTTCTTCCCTTATCTAAGAAACCAAGGGCTTAACCATCCATGGGGATGGTCGGGCCCTTGGCCATCACCTATCGTACAACCTCCAACCACTAAAAAGAGAAAAAATGGACCCTAGAAGGGACCTTGGGTGGTGAAACAGTGATATCCTGTACTATCCTTCTTAAGGTCCTACAAGGGCAAAAAATGAAGGAGAAGACAAAAGGAAAGCTTACTGACAGGATGAGAATGCAGCATATCAGGAAGATGAGAAAGAGAGAGAGCAAGAGTGAGCGATGGAGGGTGATGGAAGGCGGATAGGATGCATGAAGGGAAAAAGAAAAGAAATAGGGGTGCTCTGTTTCCACAGGGTGCAGCCCCCTATCTCTCAAAGAGAAAGGGCACATGGCCCTCTTTTGCTTTTCAAATCAATAAAGGCATTGCCTATAAGTGGGCCTTGATGCTAGCTGGACCTGGGCTGCAATCTTGGGCCAGGTATCACATCCTCCCCTCTTTAATTAAATTTCGTTCTCGAAATTTACATACCTAAAAACTATAATAATTAGGATATACTGTGCCTCCTTTAATCCTGTAACTCCTAAGAATGATCACCCCACAATAGCTGGATTTGATGAATCCTTTCCACTATCAATGCACAATTTCAATTGCCAAATACTTTTGCTTTTGATTATTATCCCAATAGACAAGAGATCTAACTTTGTCATAGATTACCTTGTAAGATGCTGTTTGAATAGAGATAAATGTTCATGCTAACTTTTTGTCATGAGATCTGAAATTTACTATCATAAATAGATTGTTCATGCCCCAGCCCTTAGGTCAAAGTCACTGCCTTTAACATATTCTTCAAGGTCTAAATAGACTTATTCTACTGGCCTTGAATTCAAGATATTCAATCAGCTATAAAAATTTCTATATAATGTGATCCAAAACTTAATATGGAACTAAATCATTAAGCATATAAACTTCAATGCAACTAAAGATCAATAATCTTAATAAACATCTATGTTATAAAAGAATAGATGATACCTTCATGTGATTTAACTTTTTTTTCTTCTACAGAGAATTTTCCATTAAAGATGCTTTAGCATCTAAGTGGAACATCTTATATTTGTCCACTTCTTGTTGTAACTATCCAAATTTATCCATTAAATTCTTATGTTTTCTCAACAATACTTTATATTCCTATTTTAGTTGTCGATGTTTCTGTCACGCCTCTCGATCCGAAATTATGAGCCGAAGGTCATAGCAACCACCGCATACTCATAGGAAACTCTCTCCACAAGCATATAAGGCATCTTATCAGGCTATCATAAAACAACAACGGAATAATTAGTCAATAATTTAAATCGAAAATATAACAATCTAAATTTCAACTTTAATATCTCAATAAATTCAACAATATTCAATAGGTCTTATATCAAATTCAATAAGACTTTCAATCTAAAATAAAAGTACGGAGGTTCTGCTTCTAATCACTCTTCCATTCATATCTTGTATCATCTTAATTTCTCAACATCTGTAAAATAATAAAATAGGAGGTAATGAGCTAGACAGCTCAGTAAGCAATAATCACTTTAAATAGATTTCATCAAGCATTAAAGTAAATAATCATTTATAGAAAATAAGCATATAGATTTCATCAATTTGAAATCAATTTCAATTATGCAATATAGTTCATGCCAATTTCATTTCTTTTTCAAAAATTCGAGTTTCTTTCGAGATTTCAATTTTTTTCATTCTCAAGTTCTTTTCATCAACCATTAGCTATGACCATATTTTTTCTAGGGCAGGATCATGACACCGTGTATCATCTTGCGGTGAGCTGCGAATCATTTGACAGCAAAGTCCTTCAAAATCATTGATCTCGCTAGCGACATGTCATTGGTCTCATTAGTGATATAAATCTTCAGGACAAATCAATTGTCAATGTATTAACCTTCATTGGCGGGATCTTTTATATAGTCAGATTGTCAATTCATATTGTTGGGTATAAAATACCCTCAGTCGAAGTTCTCAACGGGATTGACCCTCACGAGTCGTCTCCAACTTCAACTGCAAGAAAGACTCCGTCCGGACTCCTACGGGAGCCGGGCTCCGTCGCCAACTTCAACTTCAAGGAAGACTCCGCTCGGACTCCTACGGGAGCCGGGCTCCGTCGCCAGCTTCAACTACAAGGAAGACTCCGCCCGGACTCCTACGGGAGCCAAGCTCCGTCACCAACTCCAACTGCAAGGAAGACTCCGCCCGGACTCCTACGGGAGCCGGGCTCCGTTACCAACTCCAACTGCAGGGAAGACTCCGCCCGGACTCCTACGGGATCCGGTATCCGTCACCAACTTCAACTGCAAGGAAGACTCCGCCCGGACTCCTACGGGAGCCGGGCTCCGTCGCCAGCTTCAACTTCAAGCAGACTCCGCCCGGACTCCTACGGGAGCCGAGCTCCGTCATCAACTCCAACTGCAAGGAAGACTCCGTCCGGACTCCTACGGGAGCCGGGCTCCGTCACCAACTTCAACTGCAAGGAAGACTCCCCCGGACTCCTACGGGAGCCGGGCTCTGTCGCCAGCTTCAACTGCAAGCAGACTCCGCCCGGACTCCTACGGGAGCCGGGCTCCGTCACCAACTCCAACTGCAAGGAAGACTCCGCCCGAACTCCTACGAGAGCCGGGCTCCGTCACCAACTCCAACTGCAGGGAAGACTCCGCCCGGACTCCTATGGGAGCTGGGCTCCGTCACCAACTTCAACTGCAAGGAAGACTTCGCCCGGACTCCTACGGGAGCCGGGCTCCGTCGCCAGCTTCAACTGCAAGGAAGACTCCGTCCGGACTCCTACGGGAGCCGGGCTCCGTCACCAACTCAAACTGCAGAGAAGACTCCGCCCGGACTCCTACGAGAGTCGGGCTCCATCAACAACTTCAACTGCAAGGAAGACTCCGCCCGGACTCCTACGGGAGCCGGGCTCCGTCACCCACTTCAACTGCAAGGAAGACTCCGCCCGGACTCCTACAGGAGCCGGACCCCGCACCAACTTCAACTACAGGGAAGACTCCGCCCGGACTCCTACGGGAGTCGGGCTCCGTCACCAACTTCAACTGCAAGGAAGACTCCGCCCGGACTCCTACGGGAGCCGGGCTCCGTCGCCAGCTTCAACTGCAAGCAGACTCCGCCCGGACTCCTATAGGAGCCAGGCTCCGTCATCAACTCCAACTGCAAGGAAGACTCCGTCCGGATTCCTACGGGAGTCGGGCTCCGTCGCCAGCTTCAACTGCAAGCAGACTCCGCCCGGACTCCTACGGGAGCCGGGCTCCGTCGCCAACTTCAACTGCAAGGAAGTCTCCGTCCGGACTCCTACGGGAGCCGGGCTCCGTCGCCAGTTTCAACTGCAAGGAAGACTCCGCCCGGACTCCTACGGGAGCTGGGCTCCGTCACCAACTCCAACTGCAGGGAAGACTCCGCCCGGACTCCCACGGGAGCCGGGCTCCGTCACCAACTTCAACTGCAGGGAAGACTCCGTCCGGACTCCTACGGGAGCCGGGCTCCGTCACCAACTTCAACTGCAAAGAAGACTCCGCCCGGACTCCTACGGGAGCCGGGCCCCGTCACCAACTTCAACTGCAAGGAAGACTCCACCCGGACTCCTACGGGAGCCGGGCTCCGTCACCAACTCCAACTGCAGGGAAGACTCCGCCCGGACTCCTACGAGAGCCGGGCTCCGTCACCAACTTCAACTGCAAGGAAGACTCCGTCCGGACTCCTACGGGAGCCAGGCTCCGTCGCCAGCTTCAACTGCAAGCAGACTCCGCCCGGACTCCTACGGGAGTCGGCCTCTGTCACCAACTCCAACTGCAAGGAAGACTCCGCCCGGACTCCTACGGGAGCCGGGCTCCGTCGTCAACTTCAACTGCAAGGAAGTCTCCGCCCGGACTCCTACGGGAGCCGGGCTTCGTCGCCAGCTTCAACTGCAAGCAGACTCCGTCCGGACTCCTATTGGAGCCGGGCTCAGTCACCAACTTCAACCGCTGGTAAGCTTCGTCCGGACTCCTACGGGAGCCGGACTTCGCCCCTGACTTTAATTGCAGGAAGACTCCGCCCGGACCCCTACGGGAGCCGGGTCTCATCCCCGACTCTGGCTAAAGGAAGACTTCGTCCGGACTCTTATGGGAGCCGGATTTCGGGCTCCTCTCAAATGGATAGCTAACCACCCCTCGCCGCCAGACACTCCAGTCGAACTTCAGCCGACAGGTCTGCACTCCCTGGCGTGACGCTGCAACGGCCACGATCCTGCTTCACTTCCTGCGACGGATTTCGCGCGGCTCCATTACTCCCTGGCGTGACGCAGCAACGGCCACGATCCTGCTCCACTTCCTGCGACGGATTCCGTGCGGCTCCATTACTCCCTGGCAGACCGCTATGATGCCCACGATCCTGCTCCACTTCCTGCGACGGATACCACGCGATTCTTCCATCCTCTGGCAAGTCGCGACAACGGACGTCGCTTCACTCCCTGTGGCAGACTCCACGTGGCGTGCTTCGGTGATAGCCACGGGTCTACTCTACTACTCTCCGCAACAAACTCCGCCTGACTCTGGACAGCCCACGACCAGACGGTTACAAACATCGCTATCAGTCTGTTGCTCCCTCCGCCTATAAAAGGGGGAGTCCCAGATACGTTATGGTCTAAGCTCTCATCTTTATCTAGAAATTCTGCTAAAATTTTCGTTCGAGCACTCCATTCTTGTTGAGACAGAGAACTGACTTGAGCGTCGGAGGGTCTTGCCGGAGCAACCCCACCTCCGGTTGAGACTTCTTTTGCAGGTCCCGGCGGCGATCGCGACTCCCTCGACTCCAGCTTCTCCGGCGCAGGCGGATTTTTGCACCAACAGGATTGGCGCTAGGAGGGGTGAACCTTCGCGGTACCCTTGTTCTTAAAGGAGCGCTCAACGGGACCGCCCCCGGGCATCTTTTCCGGCATCCTCTCCTCCTTCCTCCACTTGGTCTTTGCTCGATGCCTCCCCGCAAGGCGTCCACACGACGATCCACGGCCTCCGCGGCCAGATCTCAGGCTCCGGCCTCACCTCCTGTTTCCCAACCTCCTCCTCCGGCGACGGCAGTCGGCGCGGAGCAGTTTGATCTGCTAGCGCAGCAGGTCAGAGGCCTCACTGAAGTTGTGCAGGCCATGCAGCAGCAGCCGCAGGCATCAGTGCGCCTGGAAAGGGTGTCACCAGAACACCAGAATTCGACGGTGGGGCGGGCCACTTGGGCCAGCCGTCTCGTCTTTCCTGGAAAGACGAACCCGAGGGTGGAGAGCCCTCAATCGGACCATGATTCCATCCCTGGAAGATCCCTGCCTCTATTCTGCTAGAGGACCCTCGAGATCCGAAGTCGAGAGGATTTCCTGGACCGAAGACTCCAAGAGATGAACCGGCGGATCGAAGAACTCCGCCACGCTCCTCCCGTTTATGGTGAGGATATTTGCACAGACCCTCTCTTTTCTCAAATGATCATGCAGGAACCGATCCTGCCAAACTTCAAGCTCCCCCAGTTCGAAAGCTACGACGGGACTTCGGACCCGGTTGATCATCTGGAAGCCTTCCGGATGATGATGCTGCTTCATGGCGCTCCCGACGCCATTCTATGCCGAGCCTTCCCATCCACCTTGAAAGGAGCGGCGAGAAACTGGTACTCGGCGCTGAAGTCGGGTACCATCTTTTCCTTCGATCAGATGAGCCACCAATTCGTGGCCCATTTTGTCAGCAGCCGGCACCCCCGGAAGGGTTCGGAGTCCCTCATCAATATCAAGCAGAGGGAAGGGGAGTCCATTCGGGCCTACATTAACCGTTTCAACGTCGCAGTGCTGGAGGTCCGAAATTTGGACCAATCAGTCGCAATGGCCGCTCTGAAGGGCGGTCTTCAGAAGAATGACCTTTTGTTCTCCTTGGAGAAAAAGTACCCCAGGGATTTTGCTGATTTATTGGCTCGGGCTGAAGGGTACGCTCGAGCGGAAGAAGCCTTCAAAATGAAGGATGAGGAGACCGCGAGAGAGCGGCAGGTGGGAGACTCGAGTAAGCCCGCAGTCGAAAAAAGGTCGAGAGAAGCTCGACCGCATTCTCGATCCCCTCCTGGGCACAAGCGTGCCCATACTCTGCCCCGGGTACGCAGGTAGAGAAGTCCGGACGGCGGGGTTCGGCGGGGTTCTCCACCGGGAAGATTCCGCAACTACGCCCCCCTCAATGCTTCGAAGGCCCAGATACTGATGGAGGTCAGGGAGCAGCTTCCTAGGCCAGAGAGGATGCGCACACACCCCGGAAAGTGCAACCCCAACAAGTTCTGTCTCTATCACCGCGACCACGGCCACGACACGGAGGAATGCATCCAGCTCCGAGATGAGATCGAGGAGCTCATCCGGCGAGGTCGACTCGACAGATTCATCCGACGCCGGCCTGAGGGTAGAGAAGATCGGCCAAGGGCCCTGCCGCAACCTGAACCGCCAAGGAGGGAGGAGTAGCCCGGAGATCGGCCTCCAATTGGGACCATCGACTCCATCGCCGGAGGGCCTCAAGGAGGAGCAGACCTTCCACGACCATGGAACTCGGGAAACCTGTAAATGTATCGCTTACGATTTTGCCCTGAATCTAAATTCCTTTCGACTTCGCATGCTCCTCCCATTTGAAATGGATCTGTTACGACTGGGGATAACCCCTTCAAACAATTAAAACAAGGTTATACTAGGAACGGGAGGAGAACCTCATCCTAACATAACTAAAATGAAAGTCCGATTATCTTGAGATCGGATTGGGGGAGAGGCCTCACAACGCCCTAATGCGCGCCCATAGCCATGTCAGGAACAGGAGGAGAACCTCGTCCTGACATGAGCAAAGTCAAAGGCCCGGTTCTTTTAGACCGGATGGGGGGAGAGGCCTTACAACGTCCTAATGCGTCCCCACAGCCATGTCAGGAACAGGAGAAGAATCTCGTCCTGACATGAGCAAAGTCAAAGGCCCGGTTCTTTTAGACTGGATGGGGAGAGAGGCCTTACAACGCCCTAATGTGCCCCCACAGCCATGTCAGGAACAGGAGGAGAACCTCGTCCTGACATGAGCAAAGTCAAAGGCCCGGTTCTTTTAGACCGGATGGGGGGAGAGGCCTTACAACGCCCTAATGTGCCCCCACAGCCATGTCAGGAACAGGAGGAGAATCTCGTCCTGACATGAGCAAAGTCAAAGGCCCGGTTCTTTTAGACCGGATGGGGGGAGAGGCCTTGCAATGCCCTAATGTGCCCCCACGGCCATGTCGGGAACTGGAGGAGAACCTCGTCCTGACATGAGCAAAGTCGAAGGCCCGGTTCTTCTAGACCGGATGGGGGGGAGACCCTTGCGATAGCCCTTATGTGCCCCCGCGCCCCCGTTGGGAACAGGAGGAGAACCTCGTCCTGACGGCGATGAAACCCGGCCGCCCAACAAGATCGAATGAAGGGGAAAGGCTCCTCAGCGACACCTTCATACTTCTACGCAACCCCGTAAAAAGCAAGGGGAGGGCCCTCACTCTGAAAAGAGGAGGGAAATTAAAAAAGAGCGACGAACTACGACGGAAACAGATGAAAGACAAACTACGCCAAAGACGTAAGGAACCCCGTCTCAACAAAGATGGAATGTTCCTACCAAACACCCCTGGCCTCTAAGAAGGCTCTCGACATGGGTCAAGAAGATGGCGGCACCTCCGAGGTAGTGCGGAGTCCAGACCACCAAGGAAAGCAGACCAGCACATCGACGACTGGGCACCTCCAAACGACGCCAACATCGGACAAGTCGAACGACAAGAGAAGTCCGGCGGACGATAATTTAATACAATATGCAGACGAGGTAACACAAAATTCTCTTTTCATTCCATTTGCGAAATATACACCACGAAGCCCAGAAGGCCAAAGGAAGAAAAGCAAAGCGATAAAAGCGAGACAAAACAGCAAAAGGAAAAATGTATACATGAGAAGACGGAAGGCCAAGAAGAGCCCTAGGGAAGCTCTGCTCCTTCTGACCTAGAATTATTTACTCCACCCCCTATCCAGGACTGCCTCAGATTCTCAACTTCTTCTAGCTCTCCCTTTTTCAGCAGTGCGTCCTGGAGCGCCCGACGAAGTCGCTGGCTTTCGGCCTCCGCCTCTCGACGCCTCTTTCTCAGGACCTCAGATTCTGCCTCCGCGTCCGTGACGGCTCGCTGCTCGTACGCCAGTTGGATCTTCAGTTGCTGCAGCTCAGTCGTCCTTTCCCCGAGGGCGACAGAAATCCCTTCAACGGTTCCTCTTAGGGACTGGAGTTCATCAGAATCCCGAGCAGAAGTAAGCTGAGCCCTGTCAGCCAGCTGCCTTTGAAGACAGGCGACTTCGTCGGCCGCCACCCTGAGTCTCCCTTTATACTCGTCCACCTGCCTACGCCAACCGGCCCGATGCACGTCGTAGCTCACCTCGGCGTCCTGAAGCTACTGCTGAAGGTTGGAGACCTTCTTCGACCACTCCTGGTCGCCGTCGGCCCGGGTTAAGAGCCGGGACGAGCTCCCTTCCAGCTGGCCGATCATCTCCTTCGCAGCCGACAGTTTCACCCGGAGAGCACTAATCTTGGCAGCTTGAGCTCAAATTCGGTCGCTGGCGCTCTTCTTGCATTCCTCAAGCTCCTTCGCGAAGTCCGTCTTCCTCTGGCTATACTCCATGATCCCCGTCACGTGGAGATTCCGAAAGCGGGTGGCCTCCGCGGTGGCTTCAGAATGATCCTCTCTCAATCTGCGAAGCTCGCCTTTCATCTTCTTTGACTTCTTTGTCAAGTGAAGAACTTCCTTCTTCAGCCGCTGGATCGTCGACTTCAGTGGGATCCCCAGGGGCAGGGGAAGTGCTTCGGCAGGGCACTGTCATTGGGAGACAAAAGTGTCAAGATGCGTCTCATCACAGAAAGAAAAGCAGAGAGAAGAAAGGAAGGAGGGAGAAGCCATCCACGCCAAGAAATTCAACTTTATTGATTGGATGATTCTTGAAGACAAAAAGAAAAAAAAAATTGTGGTAAAATAAAAATACAAGGTCGAAGGTCTCAGACCTCAGAGGCAGGAGTTGGAGAGCTCGGCATTCCTGGAAGGGGGGCTGCGGCAGCGGTGGTAGCGGGAGAGGGACCGACCTCGTCTTCAGACTCCTCACCCAGGAAGCTGAGGTCGAGCTCCAGAAATTTCCTGGCCACCTTCTCCTGACAGAGCTCGAACCCCTTGATGAACGCCTCCTGGCCGAATTGGACATTCAGGTCCCTCATCTCCGCGGAGGTCTTGAACTCCTCTACCGCAAGAACCCTGGCCTCCGAGATCAGGACTGGAATCTGCTCAGCCAAATTGGCGACCTCGGCCTCTGCCTTTCTCACCGTCTCCTCCAAGGTCTGCTTTTCCTCCTCCCGGGCTTGTTTCTCTCTTTCCAGGGCCTCTTGGAGGGCGGCTACTTCGGCTGCCTTTTCTTTGAGGCGAGCGACCTCGGCCCGGCAATGCTCCTCCACCTGGACGGCGTCCCTCCTCGCCCGGTTCATCGCCTCGATATTGGTGAGGAGCTGGTGCCCAATCTGCAAGGGCGACAAGGGGATCAGAACAATGGTCGAATAGCCGGTCAAATGAAGGTTTGTTTACCTCGAGGAAGGATCCTAGGGAGTCCCAAACCCGTTGCTCAGGATCGGCGCGGTCGATCCTCTTGACTACCTCGGGCAGGATGCAGCCGTCGATCAACCGCCTGATCAAGTCCCTGTCATTGAAGGGATTCTCCGGCTCCTCTTTGGAACCAAGGGACTCGTCAGCGGCGGCTCGGTGGCTACTCACCCTACGGGCCACCGACTTCCTTCTCTTCCCCCTCTCGACTATGGGTGCCTCCATGGAGCGGACCCCCGAAACGGGAGCCCCAGTTGACGGACTCCTTGAGGAGGCTCGGGGGGCCGTAGGTTCGGCGTCCGAGGGAATGTCGATCGCTGGAGCCGTCTGGACGGGCGCGGCCAAGCTCGACTCCTCCGCCCTGGCCCTCTTTGCCGATCCGGAGGCCGCGGCACCCTTTCTTTTGTGGGCCTTGAGGCTCCTGGCGAACATCCGCGCTGCTTCGGCGTCTATTCCTTAAAAAAAAAAAAATCAATCAAGAGTCAGAAATCGATAATGGGGTGAAAAAGGAAGGAGTGGCACAAAAAAAAAAAGAGAAGGAAGAAGAGAGAAGAAAAAGAAACAAAAAGAAGAAGGATAGAAGAAAAGAAGAGAAAGGAAAAGATGAAGTACTCGCAGGATCCTGGGGGCTCAGGCCGACGTTGAACAAAAATTGCTCCCTCAGAAGGTTGGGAAGGGAAGGAGCGGAATAGGCGAGAAGCTTCCGGGCAGCCTGGAGGTCGTCCTCCCCCAGGCTGGGGGCCCGGCGAACAGAATCCCTCAGAGAGCCCCAAGGGGGCAGGCCCAGCCTCAGGGTCGGGTAGTGGACGAAGAGGTATTTTCCCTTCCAATTGTGGATCGAAAAGGAGGCACCTTTCAGCAACCCCTTCTTGCCGAACTGAGGGGAGAAATACCACCAGTCCTTCGCCGAAGGATGACGCTTGAAGGTATAGAAATGCCTAAACAGAGAGAGGGACGGCTGGACCTCGACTACGTGGCAAAGGGAGAGAAACCCTATCAAAAACTTAAAAGAATTCGGAGCAACTGAAGCCAAAGAGATATCTAAGAAGCGGAAGAGGGCGACAACAAAGGATGGAAGCAGAAGCCGGAGCCCGGCACGGAACGCCTCCTGATACAGGCAAAAGCGACCGGATGGAGGAGTGCTAGCCCGATCGGAGGGGCCGAGAAGCTCCAGGTCATACTCCGGAGGAACTCCGTATTGAACCCTTATCAGCAGGAGTTCATCCGGAGTCAAGGAGCAGGGAATGGCACCCGGCGCAAAAACCGGGCGAGGCCCCGCCCCAGGTATGGGTTCATCTACAGAACGGGGGACCTGAGGGGTTGAAGCGGAAGAACTCCCGGAACCGCCGGAAGCGGAAGTACCGGAAGACATTTCGAATACCTTCAAATGAAGATCCTGATGATCCCGAAGCAAACGGACAGGACAAAGGGCGAGAGATCACAGGAGGCTGACTCAGAGGAATAAAAAAAAAAAATGGCAAAGAAAGGGCCCCTAAGTGGCGGGAAGAGAGACGAAGGTTCTGGGACTAACCTAGATCGCTCTGAGGGATGCAGAGGGGCGAGGACAGGGATGACTCGAAGGACGCCTATGGCCCAAGAAGACGCCAAGAGAAACAGGGCTCTCGAAGAAAGGGCAGATACCGCTAGAATTCTGAAGCGGAATAGGGCCCCTAAAGGCGGAAGGACGGGTTTAAATAGACCCTGGGATCCGGCGCCATAATGATCGCGAATCCCCCCAGGTCGGCCCGCGCTCGACACGTGTCCCACTCGCCACGGCAGGCGGCTGAAAGCGGCTGACGGTTGGCAGGGCCATTATTGCGCCGTACCAGGGCCAGTGTACCAGCGGGAATTTCGAAGGGTCCTTTCGTATCGCCCCGATTCAAAAAGACTCCAGCACGCGCACATTTAATGCCAAAATATCTGGAGGCGGTCGTACACAGGGTTCAAGGGGACAACTTCGGCTGTGCAAACCTCTCTGTACTTCCTTCATTCGAAATTCAAACTTGGAAGTAGGGGGACTGGTGTTGGGTATAAAATACCCTCAGCCGAAGTTCTCAACGGGATTGACCCTCACGAGTTGTCTCCAACTTCAACTGCAAGGAAGACTCCGCCCGGACTCCTACGGGAGCCGGGCTCCGTCACCAACTTCAACTGCAAGGAAGACTCCGCCCGGACTCCTACGGGAGCCGGGCTCCGTCACCAACTCCAACTGCAGGGAAGACTCCGCCCGGACTCCTACGGGAGCCGGACTCCGTCACCAACTCCAACTGCAGGGAAGACTCCGCCCGGACTCCTA
Organism: Elaeis guineensis; assembly: GCF_000442705.2. NCBI lineage: Eukaryota > Viridiplantae > Streptophyta > Magnoliopsida > Arecales > Arecaceae > Elaeis > Elaeis guineensis. Next base: position 56,423,800 of record NC_025997.2, read on the forward strand.
CAGGAGTCGGGCTCCGTCACCAACTTCAACTGCAAGGAAGACTCCGCCCGGACTCCTACGGGAGCCGGGCTCCGTTGCCAGCTTCAACTGCAAGCAGACTCCGCAGGAACTCCTACGGGAGCCGGGCTCCGTCACCAACTCCAACTGTAAGGAAGACTCCGCCCGGACTCCTACGGGAGTCGGGCTCCGTCACCAACTCCAACTGCAAGGAAGACTCTGTCCGGACTCCTACGGGAGCCGGGCTCCGTCACCAACTCCAACTGCAGGGAAGACTCCGCCCGGACTCCTACGGGAGCTGGGCTCCGTCACCAACTTCAACTGCAAGGAAGACTCCGCCCGGACTCCTACGGGAGTGGGCTCCGTCGCTAGCTTCAACTGCAAGGAAGACTCCGCCTGGACTCCTACGGGAGTCGGGCTCCGTCTCCAACTTCAACTGCAGGGAAGACTCCGCCCGGACTCCTACGGGAGCTGGGCTCTGTCACCAACTTCAACTGCAAGGAAGACTCCGCCCGGACTCCTACGGGAGCCGGGCTCCGTCACCAACTCCAACTGCAAGGAAGACTCCGTCCGGACTCCTACGGGAGCCGGGCTCCGTCACCAACTCCAACTGCAGGGAAGACTCCGCCCGGACTCCTACGGGAGCCGGGCTCCGTCACCAACTTCAACTGCAAGGAAGACTCCGCCCGGACTCCTACGGGAGCCGGGCTCCGTCGCCAACTTCAACTGCAAGCAGACTCCGCCCGGACTCCTACGGGAGTCGGGCTCCGTCATCAACTCCAACTGCAAGGAAGACTCGTCCGGACTCCTACGGGAGCCGGGCTCCGTCGCCAGCTTCAACTGCAAGCAGACTCCGTCCGGACTTCTACGGGAGCCGGGCTCCGTCGCCAACTTCAACTGCAAGGAAGTCTCCGTCAGGACTCCTACGGGAGCCGGGCTCCGTCGCCAGTTTCAACTGCAAGGAAGACTCCGCCCGGACTCCTACGGGAGCTGGGCTCCGTCACCAACTCCAACTGCAGGGAAGACTCCGCCCGGACTCCCACGGGAGCCGGGCTCCGTCACCAACTTCAACTGTAAGGAAGACTCCGCCCGGACTCCTACGGGAGCTGGGCTCCGTCACCAACTTCAACTGCAAGGAAGACTCCATCCGGACTCCTATGGGAGCCGGGCTCCGTCACCAACTTCAACTGCAAGGAAGACTCCGTCCGGACTCCTACGGGAGCCGGGCCCCGTCACCAACTTCAACTGCAAGGAAGACTCCGCCCGGACTCCTACGGGAGCCAGGCTCCGTCACCAACTCCAACTGCAGGGAAGACTCCGTCCGGACTCCTACGGGAGCCGGGCTCCGTCACCAACTTCAACTGCAAGGAAGACTCCGCCCGGACTCCTACGGGAGCCGGGCTCCGTCGCCAGCTTCAACTGCAAGCAGACTCCGCCCGGACTCCTACGGGAGCCGGGCTCCGTCACCAACTCCAACTGCAAGGAAGACTCCGTTCGGACTCCTACGGGAGCCGGACTCCGTCGCCAGCTTCAACTGCAAGCAGACTCCGCCCGGACTCCTACGGGAGCCGGGCTCCGTCGCCAACTTCAACTGCAAGGAAGTCTCCGCCTGGACTCCTACGGGAGCCGGGCTCCGTCGCCAGCTTCAACTGCAAGCACTCCGCCCGGACTCCTACGGGAGCCGGGCTCAGTCACCAACTTCAACCGCTAGTAAGCTTCGTCCGGACTCCTACGGGAGCCAGACTTCGCCCCTGACTTTAATTGCAGGAAGACTCCGTCCGGACCCCTACGGGAGCCGGGCCTCATCCCCGACTCCAGCTAAAGGAAGACTTCGTCCGGACTCTTACGGGAGCCGGATTCCGGGCTCCTCTCAAATGGATAGCTAACCACCCCTCGCCGCCAGACACTCCAGTCGAACTTCAGCCGACAGGTCTGCACTCCCTGGTGTGACGCTGCAACGGCCACGATCCTGCTCCACTTCCTGCGACGGATTCCGCGCGGCTCCATTACTCCCTGGCGTGACGCAGCAACGGCCACGATCCTGCTCCACTTCCTGCGACGGATTCCGCGCGGCTCCATTACTCCCTGGCAGACCGCTATGATGCCCACGATCCTGCTCCACTTCCTGCGACGGATACCGCGCGATTCTTCCATCCTCTGGCAAGTCGCGACAATGGACGCCGCTCCACTCCCTGCGGCAGACTCCACGTGGCGCGCTTCGGTGATAGCCACGGGTCTACTCCACTACTCTCCGCAACAAACTTCGTCTGACTCTGGGCAGCCCACGACCAGACGGTTACAAACATCGCTATCAGTCTGTTGCTCCCTCCACCTATAAAAGGGGGAGTCCCAGATACGTTATGGTCTAAGCTCTCATCTTTACCTAGAAACTCTGCTAAAATTTTCGTTCGAGCACTCCATTCTTGTTGAGGCAGAGAACTGACTTGAGCGTCGGAGGGTCTTGCCGGAGCAACCCCACCTCCGGTTGATACTTCTTTTGCAGGTCCCGACGGCGACCGCGACTCCCTCGACTCCAGCTTCTCCGGCGCAGGCGGATTTTTGACCAACACATATCATTTTTGAATTAAAATTTTTCATAATTCATATTTTGTTATTCTAGTTCGATAGGAATACACATAATCATGTGGTATCGAAATCAATCAATATAATGCATAATGAAATCAATATGTTCAATCATGCTTCATCATAATATTTTAAATAAGATATTTTTCATAACAAAATATCATTCATCCAATTCATGCATCATTTCACAAATCATGTTAGAAAAATATATTATAATTTATCGATAAATCTAGAAAAAGTGAAGCATTACTTACTTCATTCGCATTCCAACAAATCCACATAATTTTAGAAATATCTTTCCAAAATCTTCAATTCATAGATTATATCACAGTATCCAATTATCGGGTATCCACAATCCCTATACAAGATCAAGTCCAATAATCAAAAAAATACGAATACGATATTTAACGGTTTAGATTGGTCCGATCATCTAATTTCTTTCGATTAAGATCCAATTAGGACATAAGTGGTTCAGAGAATGACTATTTAGGTCAAATCAGATTCGAAGTGATAGAGCTGAGAATCTTTTATTGAGTTCATAAATCAAGTGGAAAGAGAAAATCAGAGGAGAGAGAATTCATAAGGTATAATTCGAATTGATTAGGTGATATAATCCAACATCTCGATCGGTCCGAACAAGATAATTTTCATCAAATCATGATTCAATTACTCCATAGATAACTCAACAAAATGATGGATGATAAAATCTAATAATATCTAGTTTGGTCAAGATGGGTGTCAACATGCCAATCAGTGATCATGGATTAGAATTCCTTCATTAAAATCATTCAAACTCATCAAAATAAATTTTTTTTTCTTGATAAATTTTAAAAAAAATAAACTTTTAGAGAGATACAATTATAGAAAGAAAAATTCATGAAAAAAGACATAATCTAGAGAGAGAAAGTAGAGAGAGAAAATAAAACTTCTAGTGAGAGAAAGTGAAACGTTCTTAGGGAGAGAAAGTGGGTTTCCAACTCAGAGAAAGGAGAGAGGAAAGGGAGAGAAATTTTTTTTTTTTCTTTTCTTTTTTTTCTTTTCTTTTCCTTTTCTTCTTTTTCTTTTTTTTTCCTTCTCTTATATATAATTTTTTTCATGGTGAAACAGAGGACTGCGTCCTTTGATCCTCTCTTCCCACGAAGCAAGCAGAACAAGGAACTTCTTGTTCCTGTCTCCGACGCCAAGGCGGGCCTCCTTCCCATCGAGAAGGCTTGCAGCTGGAGGAGTAGCACAAGACTGGGATTGACAACTCAGGTCTGGCGATCGGCACGGCAACCAGCAACAACAACCAAAAACAAAAATAGGAAAATCTGAATTCAAAGTTTTCAAGAGATATTTTGGCAGCAATTTCAACAAAAATTCAGCCAAGATTCAAGCTTAAAACCCATAGACCTTTGAGGGAAATTGATTAAAGGAATTTATCTACTCTTTGACTTGGATTGATCCGATTCTTGATAGCCAAAACAAGGGTAAACTGCCAGCAATCCAAGGAAAAATAAGGGCAGCGAATTGATGATTTTTTTGGTGAGGAAAAATGAGGGATTTAAGCCTTTAAATAGACCTTTTAAGGGAGGGAATCTGAGTTTGATTTGGTCTCTTAATCCTAAAGGTTTTAGGATTTGAATCAGTGAAGAATTCCTTTGGGAGTTCTTCTGTGAGTCCCCTTCCACAGCAACGCACGTGCTGTTCCCTCTTTTTTTTTTTTTTAAAAATTCATACATGGCCTGTTTGGGCCACTTCTCTTGCTGGGTTGGTTTAATTGAGCTGAGTATTACATTCTTCCCTCCTAAAAGAAATTTTATCCTCGAAATTTTTCTTCTTTAAGTCCTCAAAAATTCTTACTTGGGATTTATGGTTTAAATCTCACCCTCAAACATTTCAATATTCTAATTCTCGATATAAATTTATTCTTAAATCATTTCATAAAGAAAAGGTCAATACGTTAAGTGTTGATCTGAATCAAAACCATTCATTTCTTATTATCAAAATCAACATCTCAAATTTAAATAAGAATATCAAGGGTCTCACCAAAATCATTATCTACTCTTGACTTAATTAATCTAACAAAAGATTTTTTTTTTTTACAAACTTTACTATATTCTCCGTAGATAAATATTTAAGTATAAAAATCTAATATCAAAATCAAAGATCGATAAACAATCTCAATTTTTTTTTCTAATAGATAGAAAAGTATAAGCTTCAAATATTTCAAGTCTAAGGTCAAGAATCAATGGTCCACTCATCCAAGATTCAAGATGCTAAAATTTTTTTTAGCATAGTAAAGAAGAGACCGACTTGTGAAAATCATATAGTGACACCAGATTATCTAGAATCAAAATATCATCCTTTCCATTATCAATAAATTCTTTCCACAAGGAATATCGAAATCATATCATCTTTTATAAATTCTTAACTTAAAAGATCAATATTGTTGATTAGCTCAAATAATCCAGGTCATTATGCTTCCACTATGCACTCTGATCTAAACTATCAAAAATTCATAGGATGTAATAACTTTCAACAAAATATTACTTCGTATTGAGAAGATTCAAAATTTAACTTTCAAGTAGGTTAAAAGAAACTTTCAAGTCTCATCCCTAATACGCATCGAGCATATTTATCTAAATCAATCTTTAAGTCAATTGACATCCCAAAACCATCATATAAGTTTACTATAATTCAATATGAATTAAATCTTAATTCTCTTGTCAATTCAACTAAACAATTCCATATCAAACTCTAGTGAGTAAAAGAAATTAGATGAATTTTCTCAATCGATGCAATCAAGTTCTACGATCATACATCAAACGTATTAGAAAAATTAACTCACTTATCTCTTGTAATGTTTCTTTTATTAAGACTTTTATCATCTATCAAAATCTTCCATAATAATCATGCAGGCCACTTAAAGTCAAATTCTCCATTCAATATTAGGTTTATTAGGGACTTCAATAACAATGGTAAAAGAACTTTAGTTCAATTCATAATTTCTAAATTTTCAAATTAAAATTTTACATTACGTCTCATAATCTCCAGTAGATATAACTAGAATCTTTTATCTTAATCCCAAGATGGCAAATCAAGATTTCACTAAATGAATATTCGACTATCCCATAATTAATCTCTTCAATATGAAATAAACTTCGTTGCAATATTCCTCAAATATATTTTTTGTTTCTACATGCAAATTTCATATAAGATCAATATTCCGGTATAAACTTCAAAGAATATTGCAATCAAATATCATGAAAGGTCTTCTTAGTCCAACTTGAAGTAACACTTTTATGAATAAATCTTCATCTTATCACTGAATAATTAATTTTAAAATTAAGAGCAATATCATAATATTCTCTCATGTCAAATTTGAGCTCACAATTTACTTAAACAATTAATGATTAAATTAATAATCATACTAAATAAAATTTCATGATCAACCTCTTGTAATTAGTTTAGATCAAATCTAGCAAATCATTACATGATCTATAGATTGTCTATCATATTTCAAACTCTATGCGTCATAATCTTTTGCGAGCCATTCATACATAATCATAATATTTAAAATTTATAAAGATACCTCACACTACAATCATCAAAGATCTACACCATAATGTCTCTAATGTCTACTACATACACTCATCTTATATTTAATTTTACGTCTTAATTCATCCACTAATGCTCTGATACTATTTTAATTGTCATGCCCCCTGATCCGAGATTGTGAGCCGAAGGTCATGGTAACCACCGTATACTCATAAGGAACTCTCCACAAGTATGCAAGGCATCTTATCAGGCTACCATAAAGCAACAATGGAATAATTAGTCAATAATTTAAATCAAAAATATAATAATTCAAATTTTAATTTTAATATCTCAATAAATTCAACAATGTTCAATAGGTCTTACATCAAATTCAATAAGACTTTCAATCTAAAATAAAAGTATAGAGATTCTGCTTCTAATCACTCTTTCATTCATATCTAGTATCATCTTAATTTCTTAACATCTATAAAAATAATAAAATAGGAGATAATGAGCTAGACAGCCCAATAAGCAATGATCACTTTAAATAGATTTCATTAGGCATTAAAGTAAATAATTATTTATAAAAAATAAGCATATAGAGTTCATCAATTGGAAATCAATTTCAATTATGCAATATAGTTCATATCAATTTCATTTTTTTTCAAAAATTTGAGTTTCTTTCGAGATTTCAATTTCTTTCATTCTCAAGTTCTTTTCATCAATCATGAGCTATGATCATATTTTTTTTGGGCAGGATCATAACACTGTGTATCATCTTGCGGTGAGCTGCGAATCATCTGACAGCAAAGTCCTTCGGAACTGCTTGTCTTGCTGACGGTTTGTCGCTGATCTCGCTTGCAACATGTTGCTGGTCTTGTTGGCGACATAAATTTTCAGGACAAATCAATTGCTAACGTATTAACCCTCACTGACGGGGTCCTTTACATAATCAGGTTGTCAATTCATATCATTTTTGAATCAAAATTCTTCATAATTCATATTTCTTATTTTGGTTCGATAGGAATACACATAATCATGTGGTATCGAAATCAATCAATATAATGCATAATGAAATCAATATGTTCAATCATGCTTCATCATAACATTTCAAGTAAGATATTTTTCATAACAAAATATTATTCATCTAATTCATGCATCATTTCACAAATCATGTCATAAAAATATATTATAATTTGTCGATAAATCTAGAAAAAGTGAAGCATTCTTACCTCATTTGCATTCCAACAAATCCACATAATTTTAAAAATATCTTTCCAAAATCTTCAGTTCATAGATTATATCATAGTATCCAATTATCAGGTATCCACAATCCCTATATAAGATCAAGTCCAATAATCAAAAAAATACGAATACGATATTCAACGCTTTAGATTGGTTCGATCATCTAATTTCTTTCAATTAAGATCCAATTAGGACATAAGTGGTTCAGAGAATGACTATTTAGGCCAAATTAGATTCAAAGTGATAGGGCTAAGAATCTTTCATTGAGTTCATAAATCAAGTGGAGAGAGAAAATTAGAGGAGAGAAAATTCATAAGGTATAATTCGAATTGATCAGGTGACATAGTCCAACATCTGGATCGGTCCGAACAAGATGATTTTTATCAAATCATGATTCAATTATTCCATAGATAACTCAACAAAATGATGGATAATAAAATCTAATAATATCTAGTTTGGTCAAGATGAGTGTCAACATGCCAATTAGCGATCATGGATTAGAATCTTTTCGTTAAAATCACTTAAATTCATCAAAATAAAGTTCTTTTTCTTGATAAATTTCAAAAAGATAAATTTCTAGAGAGATACAATTCTAAAGAGAAAAATTCATGAAAAGAGACAAATAATCTAGAGAGAGAAAATTTTAGAAAGAGAAAGTAGAGGGAGAAAATAAAACTTCTAGTGAGAGAAAGTGAAACATTTTTAGAGAGAGAAAGTGGGTTTCAAACTCAGAGAAAGGAGAGAGGGAAGGGAGAGAAAATTTTTTTTCTTTCTTTTCTTTTTTTTTCCTTTTCTTTTTCTTTTCTCCTTTTTCTTTTTTTTTCTTCTCTTATATTTTTTTTTTCATGGTGAAACAGGGGACCATGTCCTCTATTTCTCTCTTCCCACGGAATAGGCGGAACAGGGAATTCCTTGTTCCTATCCTCGATGCCAAGGTGGGCCTCCTTCCTATCGGGAAGGCTTGCAGCTGGAGGAGCAACGCAAGATCGGGACCGACGACTCAGGTCCGGGACTGGTGACTCAGGTCCGACGATCGACGATGGCAACCAGTGGCAAAAACCAAAAGGAAAAAGGGAAAAACAGGAAAATTCGAATTCAAAGTTTTCAAGAGATATTTTGGCAGCAATTTCAACAAAAATTCAGCCAAGATTCAAGCTTAAAACCCATAGAGCTTTGAGGGAAATTGATCAAAGGAATTTACTTGCTCTTTGACTGGGATTGATCTGATTCTTGATAGCCAAAATAAGAGTAAACTGCCAGCAATCCAAGGAAAAATAAGGGCAGCGAATTGATGATTTTTTTGGTGAGGAAAAATGAGGGATTTAAGCCTTTAAATAGGCTTTTTAAGGGAGGGGATTTGAGTTTGATTTGGTCTCTTAATCCTAAAGGTTTTAGGATTTGAATCGGTGAAGAATTCCTTCGGAAGTTCTTCCTTGAGTCCGCTTCCACAGCAACGCACCTGCTAGTCCCTCTTTTTTTTTTCTTTTAAAATTCATACATGGCCTGTTTGGGCCACTTCTCTTGGTGGGTTGGTCCAATTGGGCTAGGTATTACAGTTTGATTATAAATCTTCATAACTAGTGTGGATTCTTTGATACACATATTTGTAATATTCCTTATCTTCAAAAATCACATCCTTAATTTCCAGATTAAATTTTTTCTTCACTCAATTAATATCGAAAGCGGCAGCCTTCTCCTTCGACTCATGTTGCTCTCATGCTCTAGGACCCCAAAGCCTACTAGTTTCTGGTGACCCTTCTTCCTGACTTAAGATAATATCAACAAATGATCTTACATACTAGCCATCTTGAAGTTCACATCCATAGATTGGCTTGGGAAGTCCTAACTTTTCAGTAATTTCCGCCAAAATGGTCTTCGATGAAGTATTGATAACATCCATTTCTCTGCAATTACCATTAATATAAATATTAAATATTTATGCAAAATGACTATCAGATATATATTCAATATAAATTCTAAATTGGATTATAAATATGCACAGCATATTGACATCTCGGGCTAACATCATAGTACAATTTATAAACAATTTCCAAGGAACATGTGGGTTCCAATTTCACCACTCTTCCATTGTGCCACTCTGATTCATTCCTTCTACTAAATACAAGAGACTTCATTAAATCATCCCTGTTCCAATATAGCCACATCATACATGTCAATATAATATCTCAAACATTTAAGTGCATGTCCTTTTCTCTTGCTTTGAAACTTCAAATCTTAATCTTGCATATGTTGTCCTCTATTTCACCAATTGACTACAATCTGTAGTATCACTCCCCCCAACCTTTCTTTCTTAACATCCTGAATTTCAATAATTTGTCTCATAGAACAACTAATAGCAACTATTGAGTTATAACTTCCTTAAATCCCCCAAGATAACAAGTTATACTCCTAATTTATTTAAGCAACAAAAGAGTAACTAAACACGACATATACATATACAACACAAATTTGCATTCCAGTATATTTTGGTGCTGCTAGGATGTACTGTATCACTGGTACGATGAGCCTCTTCTAGGATTTCCCTCTTCTACTCTGTGCAATAGGAGGGATTTTGCTTACTAGTGCTTGAGTTGATTGAGCTACAGAAGGTGTCAAAACAGTTCCGCTCTTTCTTGTCATTGGACAAGCTGCTACTTTGACCATTTTGTCTACACTGAAAGAACGCACCGGTGTTCTAAGGATAGTTTATATTTGAATGATTTTTCTCACACCGTGAACAACGATTAGAACTTCTTTGCTACTGGCTAACCATATGTTGCTGGATAAATTTTCTTTACTGCTATATCAAAATTTTGCCCACTCTATAATGCCATTGGTCTAGACTTCTTTCTCTGACCTTCCCTTTCCTTTTATTCATGCTCGATTTCTCTTTCTATTATCAATGCTATATTTAGAATTTCTCGATAGATAGTACATTGTAATGGTTCTACCTCTTTTCTAATTGCTGCTCTTAAAGCCCATCTGGAACTTGTAGGCTCGGGTCACTTCATCCTCTACCAGCTTGGGGGGCAACTTGGCAAGTTCATTAAATTTGGGCTCATGTCTCTTTGTCCTCCACCAGCTTAGGGGCCAACTCAGCAAGTTCATTAACTTTGCTTCATATGGGGCCATAATTATGCCTTTCTACCTCGAAGTAATGAATTCTTGTTGTTTCTAAGCTCTAATAATGGAAGAAAAATATTTTTCATAGAAGGCTTTGTAGAATTTTTCCCAAGTAAAGAGATCTGTTTCAGAGACATGCATGGTTTGTACTATCCTCCACTAGTCATAGGCCTCTCCTTGTAGCATTAGGAGGTATAGGCTATTTTGTATTCTTTCGGGCATTTAATAACCACAATGGCCTTTTCCATTTCCTCTAGCTAGCTTTTAGCCTCCAATGGTTCATTAGGAGTCACTTTCCTAAATTCTGAAATACCTCCACACTTCACAAAATGGGCTCCAACACTTGACGATTGTGGTTTCTTTTGTTGCAACAGTTGCTGTTCTTGCAGAAATTATCGCTGTATTTGCCATTGAAATTGCAATTGTTGTTGCTGGAACCATTTTTGCTGCTCTTACTGTTCTTGAAATTGCAACTGTTGTTGTGTTGTTATTCTAACTATAGTCTCCATAAATAGGAGCAATGCGGGCTGCTATTGTTGTTCAGTCTGGATATTCCCGACAGAGGTTGTGACACCCTCCTGCTGACCTGTGTTGTCAACATGTTGATTTGAAGGTTCCTTTATATGAGAGTTATCAATAATGTTGGCAACCTTCTTAACACGATAAGCAACAATAGAAGTTCATTGTAAAGTTTTAATTAAACTAGGATGTAGCATTATTAAATACTTGTAGCATAATAGTTAGGGATTATATCTGATATTTGATAACTACCCCACCTACACTAAATGTACATCATATCCTGGGGCCTAGATAAATTCTTACAATTGAAATCTATGCTTTGATACCACTTTAACTATCATGCCCCTGACCTCAGAATCATAATTCAAGGGTGTGGTAGCTACCATATACTCATAGAGGTTGGTTCTATAAGCATGCAAGGCATTCTATCTGTCAATGAATTCAATATAACTTGAAATTCATAAAATTCATCTGCAAGTAGTAGTGATTATCAGAACAACTAAAGTATTAAATTAAAATGTCAAACAAAATTATACACCCCACTCCTAGTTATAAACAGAGATCTATTTCCAAAATTTACAACTCAAACTTTCAGTGTCTAAGTATTTAAACATAACCCCAAGCCACACTTTAATATACACCACTAATCAAAACCAAGTATACTAACTAGGAAAACTACCTTGCCTTTATTTACTTACCCTAACAAGTCAGTGCTTGCCTAGCTCTTGGTCTTTGGGTCTGAAAAATATGGGTGACGATTATGAGCTGCACTAATTAAGTAACAAATCCACTTTGTAGAATTGGATCAAGCTAAATTACATAATGCAATTTAATTAAATTATATGAAATATGAGACACCTATATAGGTGACTCCATGATAATTATTTTCAATAATATTCACATATTAAAATGATACATTTCATCTTTTCAATGTTGTGCACATAATGAATTGATACTTGGAATCAAAGTAAGATAGATTATTCAAGTCTCATGATCATACTGTGCTTACATTCATATACTTATACATATACTTGAGTTGGGTATCCAGTTTCGGACTTTTGCTTGACAACCAATGAGTATTGCTGCATTTAACCCATGGGCAGAGGTCACTCCATGTTTAACCCTTGTGGTTTGGGACCTTTGGGTCACTACATGTTTAACCACTTGTGGTTTGGATTTTTAATTGGAACAATGATCATACAGCCACACTTAACCCGCGCGGCTTAGGTCATGCCACGATTACCCCCCCTTGTGGGGTCACCACATTTAACCCCTATAGTAGGGTCACACCATGATACCTATGGCCCTGTGGTGGGGCACATAATCAGGTCCGGTTCCATACATAGTCATGTTGAGAGTCAAGTGATGCACATATATACATATTTAAATCTTCTTTTCTTTTTCAATACCACTTGAGTTTTATATTTGAACATGCAACAATTTCATTTTTATACGTTTTACTCCATTATGATTATTTAAACATGCATTTACTTAGTATAATTATAACGGTAAACCGATTACTACATAATTATGAAATTTCGTCGATAATTTATTTTAGGAATCATAACATCGATTCGTACCATTAATCTTAAACAAATACTATAAAGTGTAGATGTTACTTATGTTGTAGATGTCATCTAGATAGGTACTAGACATTTTACAGGATTTCTGGAGACCTAGTAATGCCCAAATCAAATGTAATCAAATTAGGGTTACTTTAATATTTTAAAATACTTTCTAAAAATGTCCAAAAATTCTTAAAATTTCTAATTCTTAATCTACCATTGCTATTATGTGGAATCGGGCAATCACCTTGCCCCATTTTCCATCATAGGGTGGAAGAGGAGAGGTGGTACAGTGGGGCCTTCTCAAACTTATCGCAGATAAGGGGGAGAGGGACTATTAGGGGTAAGAGAGAGATGGAAGATGGCTATGCTTCCCTCACTCACTACCTGACACATACACATGCACATTGGAGGGAAAGAGAGGAACTATAAGTGAGGGAGAGAGAGAGAGATGGTGGAAGGGATTTAGGAGAGAAAGAGGGACTGTGGGATAAGAAAGAGAAGAGAGGATAACGGAGAGGGTGTGGAACGGAAATAGAAGAGAGGTACCCTCGCCTACACCCACAAATACATACACACACCTGAAGGAGAAGAGAGACAGAGAGAGAGGGAGAAAGTGAGGGAAGGTGGGGAAGGAGGGATGAGGGAGGGCAGGCGAAAGGGATCCGAGTACAAGAGAGAGGGAAGAGATGTGAGGGAGAGAGAAGAGCGGTGGAGGCTTTCTCAGTGTGGGATGTCTAATGGACAAAGGGGAATGCATGAGCAAGAGAGAGTGATGGATGGAGGGCAGCATGGAAACAATGGAATAGGGCATTGCTCTATTTTAACAGAGTGTGTCTCTCCCTCTCTCCCCCTTCTTACTAAGAAACCAACAGTTCTTAACCATTTGTGGGATGGAATGAGAGAGAGGGGATGCTGATGGTCAAGCCCTTGGTCCCCACCTACGGCATGGCCTCTGGCAACCAAGAAGATGAAAAAGGAGATTGAAGAAGGCCTTTGGGTGGTAAAAAAGGACATCTTGTGCTGTCCTTGTTAGGATCTTCCAAGGGAAGAAAACAAAGAAGAAGAGAAGAACTTTAGCTTACCGACAGGCAAAGAAGGGTGAAACACTGAGAGGATGAGAGAGAGTGAGGGAGAGCGAGAGGGAGCGGTGGAGGGCAATGGAAGGGAGATGGGATGCACGAAGGGCAAAAAAAAAAAGGAAACGTGGATGCTCTGTTTAAACAGTGTGCAGCCCCCTTTCTCTTATAGAGAAAGTGCACATTGCCCATTTCTGCTTCCCAAATCAACAAAGACACCATCAATAGGCAGATCTTGACTCTTGACGCTGGCTAGGCTGAGGCCACAATCCTGGGCTAGTATCACACATTTGCATGTGATTCTTAAGTGATCCTGCATCACAATTAGTAAATCAAATGATACGCAGAATGTACATTTGAAATGGATGTCCTGGTGCATGAAGCTCTCGCCATTGCGGGGTCTAGGGATGGTTAGATGTATGTAGGAGAGGCTGTTTCTGTGTTTCATATCAGTGACCTCAAGATCACAATATAGGGAATATATATTTATCTTTTGTAAATTTAGGGACTCATACCTTTTTTAAGTCAGGAAATTGGTTATGATTTATTTTAGCTAGATTCACATGTAAGCTCAAAAGACTTAGTCTGGAATCTCAAGAATTGATGGCCTATTTTAGAAACTTCAACAGATATGAGATCAAATCATGGCTTTTCTGTTAGCTGCTTCTTTCATATCAAAATTTTTCAAATTTTAGTATATTTTACACCATGTCGATCCTTGAATTTCTAGAATCAAAATTTCCTCTTGATGCATCAATTTTGCAGATTTACATTGCCTCCATATTTAACTCTGAAGAACTTTGAGGGTTTGGACCTCGAAAAAATAGATAAGGTGAGGAGCAACTGAAATATTGTTGAACAATACAACCAGAGTTCTTTATTATTCTCTGTAATGTTGTATGCAATGCTCTGCAGACTAATGACTCTGGGATAGCATCATATTTTGCTGATCAAATCAACTGCTCTCTAACCTAGAAGGTATGTTTATTATTATGACTGGTGAATGATGAAATGATGATTCAGTATCATTGTATTCAACAACAATGTAGACCTTGTAGGATGCTTGCTTGCTGCATCTTATGAGGCAACCATACTATTAGCAGTTTCTGCTTCCTAGCTGTAGGACTTGTTCAAATGTTCAATAGATGATGGAACTTGTGGTTCAACTCTTCATGCTGCTTCCAAAAAGTGTCACATTTAGAGACTCAAAGTTTAAATCTTCTGAAGCCCTTCAGCCTAATTTTGACCTAATTTATCTGTTTGACAGTAAGAATGTTCTTAGGGGCTGTTTGGGGAGGAATTTACCAAGTCCAATGGCCTCAGAGAAATTCCAAGTATAAAAGATCGCTGAGGACAGGATTTGTTGTTTCAATGGATACATGACAAGATCAAAGTACCATGTGAAAACCTTATCCACTGGAAACAATTGCTCCCTCTTCCTCTCCCCCATGGGTCTTTTTGTCCATGGTGCTTGCCCCCTCCTTGCAAAACCCCCAGTCTCATCTCAAGGGCTTGCCCCCCTTTAATGTGATGGCCATCAACCATCCTCATCATCGACACCACTTTGGTAATGATATCCCTCCTCCCCTCTTCCCTCTCCCAACTTAGCAAAAACCCATTGCCCACCACCACCGGTTCCTTTTCACCTTTCCCTCTCCTCCCATCTTGTGTAACCTAGAGGACATCTATAACCACCAAACACACCTGGACCATAAATTGTCAGATAGGGTTTAAACTAAATAGAGATGTACCATATATTGAGATGAGGTTTGGAATACTATCTTTGACATCCATCTCATTTGCTTGCTTTTGGGGGAGGTGGATTATCATGTACCTTAAGCTAGTGAAGGTCTTAAGTGAAGAGAGCATTAGCTGGGGAAGACGTGGACTGATGAAGACATGGAGTTTGGAGATCAACTTCAGAGTTTCCAAGATGTTTTCTGTAATTACATTTTTTTTGTTTCTATTTTTTGTTCCAGAAGAGGGTACTTCTTTTGTGTCATCATTTTCTTAGGATAGATAAACTTTAATAGCATATATGCTCTTTCTAGTCTGTTTTCACATTCTGTAGTTTTTGTGTTAAGTTGCAGTGATGTCTTTTCTTCATTTCTTAACTTTGTTCTCTATCTTCATTCCTTTAAATTGCCACAAGTAGTCATAATGATTAAGTGATGGGCTTCTAGATCTCAGATAATGTCCTAATATTTATTTTCTGAGTTGTCCTTAAAATGGGGTGTCATTTTAATGCATCAACACTCCTATCAATGAAGAAATGCAATCAACAAATTCTTAATATGGGCCAATAAGCATTGTTGGCCTTACCGAATCTGTGCTGAATATTATCATGTAATATTGCTAGAAGTTTCCTTTTGGTTTTGGTTTTAATAATATTTCTTTTCCTTCTTCTCTCTTTAATTCAGTTTCTTAAAATTGCTCGGAGTGATGGTTAGGGTGAAGTGATAGGCTATGTAGGTCCTACAAAAAGGTTCACATAAATGGTGCCACTGTTAGTGCTCGATTCTCTAGAGTTTTATTCTTGTCTCTCACTGATTCATCTTGATAGATGTAGCAAGTGTTATAGAAAATGCATCATGTTCTTTTCAATTTAAAAATATTTTATTGCATTTTGTACCAACCTGGTCTAAATTTTCTATTTCTTTATAGATTACTATTATATAATGTTGCATATCAATTCCCTGGTTCATTTGTCTCTTGGCATCCAAGTCTAGGATAGAATTAAAACACCCGGATTTTTCTTCCATTGGATCCTATATGTTTTTATCTCATATAATAAAATATCTTAACCACCCAATCAGGCCTTATTAACAAAAGTTAATTCTTTGGAATTACAGGAGAATTCTTTGATCTCTTAACATGTTGGTGTTTTCATCACTATTGGTGGAATCTTTAGAGCATTTGTCTCTCTGACATTGATTTGCCTAGGGTTGATTCATTTATCATTTCTGAGAATGCCTGCTTCGTATTTGGTCAGGATGTAAAATGGTTGCAGACAATTACTTCTTTGCCAATTCTACTGAAAGGATTTATGACTGCAGAGGACAGTAAGCATTTGGTGTTCACTCAGTTTTGTTTTATTTGTTTAATCTGATAAATAAACTTCTCCTGGTTGTAAGGTCGTGTAACTTATGGTCCTCTTCTAACCATGCAAATACAGCATGGCTGGCCATCCAAGCTGGGGTGGCTGGTATTATTGTGTCCAATCATGGAGCTCGCCAGCTGGACTATGTTCCCGCAACTATCAATTGTCCGGAAGAGGTACAGAGGCTTCTCATAATAAACTAGCCCATGGTTTTATTTTTCATTTTGTCTTCTTCGCTAGCCATTAACTGAAAACTGTAGATTTTGCCAAATATACACTTGCTTTATACCACTGCTATATATGATCAAGACTTCATTTAAAACAGTGATGGTGAATACATATTGTGCTAGTTTCTATATGTATACATATTAATAATTATATGTTTCCAACATGTAGATAATTTTTGTCAGCAATCCTAAGAATAATCTCTCTTGTTATTACAATTAAGTTGGTTTAGCATGTCATACAATGAAGTATTTTTAACATGTAAGGTCGTTAAGAGTTTTTATCCCAAGAAGGAGAAGAAGATAGTTTCTTTTCCAAGTTCTCGGGCCTTTCACAGCTAAAGCTGCATGCAGAGGCATTATATTGGCTTTTCTTTTGATACTGACCTACTGAGTTCAGGTTGTCAAAGCTGCGCAAGGTCGAGTTCCTGTGTTTCTTGATGGTGGGGTCCGTTGTGGCACAGATGTTTTCAAGGCTTTAGCTTTGGGAGCCTCTGGTGTATTTGTAAGTAACTAGTACATGATATAATTCAGATAACACAAGTATATAGTCCAGTCGCACCATTATTAACATTCCCGATTCTGATAAAACTCTATCTCGAAGTTGAAATGAACTCAAATAGTTTTTCATTCTTTTTGGTTCTTTGGTTTCTCCTGCTAGTTACTCTTTTTCATTTTCTTTGAAGTTTACTCTCTTCTTTAATTCCTATACTCACCTCAGATTGGAAGGCCAGTAGCATTCTCATTGGCTGCAGAAGGTGAGTCTGGTGTGAAAAAGATGCTTCAAATGCTTCGAGATGAATTTGAAATTACTATGGTACTAAGTGGTTGCACCTCTCTCAAAGAGATCACTCACAATCATATTCTGACAGAGGTGGACATGTATCATGGTCCCTTCAGGTTATAAATTACTCTGGGTAATTATTGTTCTGAAGAGGCATATGCTTTCTGATGCTTGGAGAGTATTATTTACATGGCTAGTTTCTGTCCGGAAGTACAGTAATAAATATTTCACAAATGTTGGGAAATTTTAAGCTCCAATGGTTATAGGGAATAATATTCTCATAAACAGCTATCCTGATGGCCTTGGTCATTATTCTTTTGCTATCTCTGATAGCGTACTACCTGGACTTGAAACTTGTGTTGATGAATACCTGGAAAAATGTGATATGATTGTGCAAATTTTGCTCTAGCTTGGTGCTTGTACCCCTTCTCCAGACATAAAAGATGGTATTCAAGGTGAGGTGTTTTTCCAAGGGTTTGACAAAGCTACTTCTTCATCTTTTTTGAAAAAAAACGATGGGTCCGCTTTTTTTTTTTTTTTTTTTAGCTTTTTGTATTTCATATGATAGTGGGATGACATGCTTCTGTTCTACAAGTATATCAGCTCTTCTAGCTCCATGGTTTTGTGTTGTCATTATCATGGTTGTTGTTGGTGCAAAAATCCGCCTGCGCCGGAGAAGCTGGAGTTGTGGGGGTCGCGGTCGCCGCTGGGACAAAAGAAGTCTAAATCGGAGGTGGGGTTGCTCCGGTAAGACCCTCCGACGCTCAAGTCAGTTCTCTGCCTCAACAAGAATGAAGTGCTCGAACGGAAATTTTAGCAGAGTTTCTAGGTAAAAATGAGAGCTTAGAGAATAACGTATCTGGGTTCCCTCTTTTATAGGCGGAGGGGGCAACAAACTGATAGCGATGTCTGTAACCGTCTGGCAGTGGACCGTCCAGATTCAGGAGGAGTTTGTTGCGGAGAGTAGTTGAGTGGACCCGTGGCTATCACCGGGGCGTGCCACGTGAAGTCTGCCACGAGGAGCGGAGCGGCGTCCGTTGTCGCGACTTGCCAGAGAATGGAAGAATCACGTGGTATCCGTCGCAGGAAGTGGAGCAGGATCGTGGCCATTATTATGGCCTGCCAGGGAGTGATGGAGCTGCGTGAAATCCGTCGCAGGAGGTGGAGCAGAGTCGTGGCTGTTGCTGCGGCCTGCCAGGGGGTCCAGGCCTATCGGTCGGAGTTCGGTTGGGGTGTCTGGCGGAGAGAGGTGGCTAGCCACCCGTCTGAGAGGAGCTTGGAGTTTGGCTCTCGCAGGAGTCCGGATGGAGTCTTCCTTCAATTGAAGTCGGGGACGAAGTCAGGCTCCCACAGGAGTCCGGACGGAGTCTTCCCGCAGATGGGGCTGGAGACGAAGTCTGGCTCCCGTAGGAGTTCGGGCGAAGTCTACCTGCAATTAGAGTCAGGGGCGAAGTTCGGCTCCCGTGGGAGTCCGGATGAAGTTTACCATCAGTCGAGGTCGGAGATGAAGTCCGGCTCTCGTAGGAGTCCGGACGGAGTCTTTCCGTAACCGGAGTCGGAGACGAGGTTTGGCTCCCGTAGGAGTCTGGGCGAAGTCTACCTGCAATTAGAGTCAGGGGCGAAGTCCGGCTCCCGTAGGAGTCTGGATGAAGTTTACCATCAGTCGAGGTCGGGGATGAAGTCCGGCTCCCGTAGGAGTCCGGGCGAAGTCTTCCCATAGCCGGAGTCGGAGACGAGGTCCGGCTCCCGTAGGAGTCCGGGCAAAGTCTACCTGCAATTAGAGTCAGGGGCAAAGTCCGGCTCCCTTAGGAGTCCGGATGAAGTTTACCAGCAATCGGGGTCGAGGACGGAGCCCGGCTCCCGTAGGAGTCCGGGCGAAGCCTTTCCGCAGTCGGAGTTGGGGACGAGATCCGGCTCCCGTAGGAGTCCGGGCAAAGTCTACCTGCAATCACAGTCAGGGGTGAAGTCCGGCTCCCTTAGGAGTCCGAAAGAAGTTTACCAGTAATCGGGGTCGAGGAAGGAGCCCGGCTCCCGTAGGAGTCCGGGCGAAGCCTTTCCGCAGTCGAAGTTGGGGACGAGATCCGGCTCCCGTAGGAGCCCGGGCGAAGTCTACCTGCAATCACAGTCAGGGGTGAAGTCCGGCTCCCTTAGGAGTCCGGACGAAGTTTACCAGCAATCGAGGTCAAGGAAGGAGCCCGGCTCCCGTAGGAGTCCGGGCGAAGCCTTTCCGCAGTCGGAGTTGGGGACGAGATCCGGCTCCCGTAGGAGCCCGGGCGAAGTCTACCTGCAATCACAGTCAGGGGTGAAGTCCGGCTTCCTTAGGAGTCCAGATGAAGTTTACCAGCAATCGGGGTCGAGGATGGAGCCCGGCTCCCGTAGGAGTCCGGGCGATGCCTTTCCGCAGTCGAAGTTGGGGACGAGATCCGGCTCCCGTAGGAGCCCGGGCGAAGTCTACCTGCAATAACAGTCGGGGGTGAAGTCCGGCTCCCTTAGGAGTCCGGACGAAGTTTACCAGCAATCGGGGTCGAGGACGGAGCCCGGCTCCCATAGGAGTCCGGGCGAAGCCTTTTCGCAGTCGGAGTTGGGGACGAGATCCGGCTCCCGTAGGAGCCCGGGCGAAGTCTACCTGCAATCACAGTCAGGGGTGAAGTCCGGCTCCCTTAGGAGTCTGGACGAAGTTTACCAGCAATCGGGGTCGAGAACGGAGCTCGGCTCCCGTAGGAGTCCGGGCGAAGCCTTTCCGCAGTCGGAGTTGGGGACGAGATCTGGCTCCCGTAGGAGTCCGAGCTGAAATCTGGTAGTTGTAGGAATCTACCGTTGGAGAAGTTCAGCCGTTGGCGAAGTCCGGGGTAGTTTGGATTGGAGTTGAACCTGGCTGGAAGAAGTCTGGAAGGGATTCGGGGAGTAGCTGATAGTCGTAGAAAGTCGACTGGCGGCGGAGCTTAGTGAGCGCTTAGGGCGGTTTAATAGATAACTGGGGGAACTCATGTTAAAGGAGCTCGGGTGGTGTAGTGGGAGTTCGTCCGTCTGGAGAATTCAGTCAGCACTATGGGAATCTGGTTATTGGAGAAGTCCGGGGAGATACCGTCTGCGGTCGACAGCCGTCGGAGTCTCGGGAGGGTCAATCCTGTTAAGAACTTCGGCTGAGGGTATTTTATACCCAACACCAGTCCCCCTACTTCCGAGTTTGAATTTCGAATGAAGGAAGTACAGAAGGACTATCACAGCCGAAGTTGCTCCCTCGATGTCCGCGCACGATCGTCCTCAGATATTTTGGCATTTAATGCGCGTGCACCGGAGTCTTTTCAAATCGAGGTGATCCGAAGAGGCTCTTTTGGAACCTGCAGCGGAATGGTACTCAAGGCGTGGCGCAATAAAGGTACGGTCAGCCGTCTGCCACTTTTTAACCGCCCGCTGTGGTGAGTGGGATACGCGGCGAAAAGAGACCGGCCAGAGGAGATTCGCAATCATCATTACGCCGGATCTCAGGGCCTATTTAAACCCGCACTTCCGCCTTCAGGGGTCCTATTCCGCCTGAAAGTTCTATCGGTGTCCGCCTTTTCTTCGAGAGCCCTGACCCTCCTTGGCGTCTTCTTTGGCCCTAGGCGTCTTTCGAGTCATCCCTGTCCTCGCCCCTCTGCATCCTTCAGAGCGATCTAGGTTAGTCCCAGAACCTTCGTTTTTCTTCTTGCCATTTAGGGGCCTTTTCTCCATTTTCTTCTATCGTATTCCTCTGATTTGGTCTCTCGCAACCCCTCGTCCTTTGTCCGTTTGATTTCTCCAGGATCTTTAGGATCTTCGTTTGAAGTCATTCGAAATGTCTTCCGACACCTCCGCCTCTAGTAGTTCTGGGAGTTCTTCCACCTCAGTCCCCCAGGAGCTCCACTCTGTAGACGAACCCACTTATGGGATTGGGCTTCGCCTGATTTTTGCACCGGGTGCCATTCCCTGCTCCCTGACTCCGGATGAACTCCTACTGATAAGGGTTTAGTATGGAGTTCCTCCGGAGTACGACCTGGAGCTTCCTGGTCCCTCCGACCGGGCTAGCACTCCCTCACCCGGTCGTTTCTGCCTGTATCAAGAGGCCTTCCGTGCCGGACTCCGGCTTCCGCTTCCGTCCTTTGTCGTCGCCCTTTTCTGCTTCTTAGATATCTCTTTAGCTTCAGTTGCTCCGAATTCTTTTAGGTTTTTGATAGGGTTCCTCTCCCTTTGCCACGTAGTCGAGGTTCAGCCATCCCTCTCTCTGTTTAGGCATTTCTATACCTTCAAGCGTCACCCTTCGGTGAAGGACTGGTGGTATTTCTCCCCTCAGTTTGGCAAGAAGGGGTTGCTGAAAGGTGCTCCCTCTTCAATCCACAACTGGAAGGGGAAATATCTCTTCATCCACTACCCAACTTTGAGACTGGGCCTGCCCCCTTGGGGCTCTCTGAGGGACTCTGTCCATCGGGCTCCCAGTCTGGGGGAGGACGACCTTCAGGCCACCCGGAAGCTTCTTGACTATTCCGCTCCTTCCCTTCCCAATCTTCTGAAGGAGCAATTTTTGTTCAACATCGGCTTGAGCCCCTAGGATCCTGCGAGTATTCCATCTTTTCTTTTCTCTTCTTTTCTTCCGTCCTTCTCTTCTCTTTTTTTTTTTTTTGCATGTCACTTCTTCCTTTTTCACCCCATTGCTGATTTTCGATTTTTCAATTTTTTTTTCAAGAATGGACGCCGAAGTAGCACAGATGCTCGTCAGGGGCCTCAAGGCCCACAAAAGAAAAGGTGCCGCGGCCTCCGGATCAGCAAAGAAGGCCAGAGTGGAGGAGACGAGCTCGGTCGCGCCTGTCCAGGTGGCCCTCGCGGTCGATGTTCCTTCGGACGTCGAACCATCGGCCCCCCGGGCCTCTTCAAGGAGTCCCCTCGCTGGGGCTCCCATTTCGGGGGTCCGTTCCACGGAGGCGCCCGGAATCAAGAGGGGGAGGAGAAGGAAGTCGGTGGCCCGCAGGGCGAGTAGCCGTCGAGCCGTCGTTGAAGAGTCCCTTGGTTCCGAAGAAGAGCCGGAGAATCCCTTCAATGACAGGGACTTGATCAAGCGGTTGATCGACGGCTGCATTCTGCCTGAAGTCGTCGAGAGGATTGACTGCGCCGATCCTGAGCAGCGGGTTTGGGACTCCCTAGGGTCCTTTCTCGAGGTAAACAAGTCTTCATTTAATTAGCTTTCCGACCCTTGTTCTGATCCCCTAATCGTCCTTGCAGATTGGGCACCAGCTCTTTGCCAACATCGAGGCGACGAATCGGGCAAGGAGGGACGCCATCCAGGCGGAGGAGCATCGCCGGGCCGAAGTCGCTCGCCTCAAAGAAAAGGCCGCTGAAGTAGTTACCCTCCAAGAGGCCCTGGAGAAAGAAAAGCAGGCTCGGGAGGAAGAGAAGCAGACCTCGGAGGAGATGGTGAGAAAGGCGGAGGTTGAGGTCGCCAATTTGGTGGAGTAGATTTCGGTCCTGGTCTCGGAGGCCAGGGGTCTTGCAGTGGAGGAGTTCAAGGCCTCCGCGGAGATGAGAGATCTGAACGTCCGATTTGGCCAAGAAGTATTCATCAAGGGGTTCGAGCTCTGCCAGGAGAAGGTGACCAGAAAATTTTTCGAGCTCGATCTCAGCTTCTTGAGCGAGGAGTTTGAAGATGAGGCCGGCCCCTCTCTCGTTGCTACTGCTGCCGCAGCCCCCCTTCCAGGGACACCGAGCTCCCCAACTCCTACCGCTAAGGTCTGAGACCTCCGATCTTGTATTTTTCCTTTACTGCAATTTTTCTTTTCCTTTTGTCTTTACGAAACATTCAATCAATAAAGTTGAATTTCTCGTCGTGGATGGCTTCTTCTCTCTTCCTTTCTCCTTTTTGTTTTTCTTTCTGCAATGAGACGCGCCTTGACGCTTTAGTCTCCCGATGGCAGCGTCCTGCCGAAGCACTTCCCCTGCCCCAGGGAATTCCGCTGAAGTTCACGATCCAGCGGCTGAAGAAGGAAGTTCTTCATTTGACAAAAAGGTCGAAGAAAATGGAAGGCGAGCTTTGCAGGTTGAGGGAGGGTCACTCTGAAGCCACCGCGGAGGCCACCCGCTTTCGAAATCTCCACGTGAAGGGGATCATGGAGTACAGTCGGAGGAAGGCGAACTTCGCAAAGGAGCTTGAGGAACACAAGAAGCGCACCAGCGATCGAATTTGGGCTCAAGCTGCCAAGATCAGTTCTCTCAGGGTGGAACTGTCAGCTGCGCAGGAGAGGATTGGCCAGCTGGAGGAAAGTTCATCCCGGCTCTTGGTTCGGACCGACGGCGATCGGGAGTGGTCGAAGGTCTCCGACCTTCAGCAGCAGCTTCAGGATGCCGAGGTGGGCTACGACGCGCATCGGGTCGGTTGGCGCAGGCAGGTGGATGAATACAAAGGGAGACTCAGGGTGGCGACCGATGAAGTTGCCCGTCTTCAAGGGCAGCTGGCTGGCAGGGCCCAGCTCGCTTCCTCTCGGGATTCCAGCGAACTCCAATCCCTGAGAAGAACTGCAGAAGAGCTTTCTGTCACCCTTGGGGGGAGGACGGCTGAGCTGCAGCAATTGAAGATCCAGCTGGCATGCGAGCAGTAGGCCGTCAAGGACGCAGAGGCAGAATTCGAGGTCCTGAGAAAAAGACGTCGAGAGGCGGAGAGCGAAAGCCAGCGATATCATCGAAGATACATGGAGATATTAATGAGAGAAAGAGAATTGGAAGCAGAAGTCGGACGTTTAAGAGATTCCCTGGCGAGGATCGAAGCTGAAAGTCCGAGGTCGGAGGAAGCTAGGCCCCCTTAGGGCTCTTTTTGTCTTTCCATCTTCCCATGTATATATTTTTTCTTCTGTTGTTTCGTCTGGTTCTTGTCGTTTTGCTTTTCTTTCTTTAGCCTGCTGGGCTTTGTAGTGTATATTTTGTGAATGAAATGAAAAGGAGATTTTGTGTTACCTCGTCCACGTGTTGTATTAAATTATCGTCCGCCGAACTTCTTTTGTCTTTAAGACTTGTCCGACGTCGATGTCGTTTGGAGGTGCCCAATCGTCGCCACACTGATTTGCTTTTCTTATCGTCCATGGTCGTATGCTCGAGCTTGGTGGTCCGAACTCCGCATTACCTCGAAGGTATCGTTGTTTTCTTGACCTGTGTCGAGAGCCTTCTTAGAGGCCGGGGATGTTTGGTAGGAACTTCCTGTCTTTGTTGAGACGAGGTTCTTTAGGTCTTTGGTGTGGTTTGTTTTTCATCTGTTGCCGGCGTAATTCGTCGCTTTCCTTTTTAATTTTTCTCCTCTTTTCGAGTGAGGGTCCTCCCCTTGCTTTTTGAGGGGTTGCGTAGAAGTGTAGAGGTGCCATTGAGGAGACTTTTTCCCTTATTCAATTTTGTTGGGCAGCCGGGTCCTTATCATCGTTAGGATGAGGTTCTCCCTCTGTTCTTGACGTAGTCGATCTCAGTTCAGGTTAGGACGAGGTTCCCCTCCTGTTTTCAGTGGGGTTGTGGGGGCACATAAGGGTCATTACAAGGGCCTCTCCCCCCATCCGATCTAAAAGAATCGGACCTTCGACTTTGCTCATGTTAGGGCGAGGTTCTCCTCCTGTCCCTAACAAGGCTGTGGGGGCACATGTGGGTGCTGTTTGGCCTCTCCCCCCATCCGGTCTAAGAGGAACCGGGCCTTCGACTTTGCTCACGTTAGGGCGAGGTCCTCCTCTTGTCCCTAACGTGGCTGTGGGGGCGCATAAGGGCGTTGTAGGGCCTCTCTCCTCATCCGGTCTAAAAGAATCGGACCTTTGACTTTGCTCATGTTAGGACGAGGTTCTCCTCCTATCCCTAACATGGCTGTGGGGGCGCGTAAGGGCGTTGTAGGGCCTCTCCCCCCATCCGGTCTAAAAGAACCGGGCCTTTGACTTTGCTCATGTTAGGGCGAGATTCTCCTCCTGTCCCTAACATGGCTGTGGGGGCGCGTAAGGGCGTTGTAGGGCCTCTCCCTCCATCCGATCTAAAAGAATCGGGCCTTTGACTTTGCCTCTGTTAGGGCGAGGTTCTCTTCCCGTCCCCAACATGGCCCAGGGGGCATCCGAGGGCCATTATATGGGCCTCTCCCCTGATTCGATCTTAAAATAATCAGACTTTCATTTTGCTCATGTTAGGACGAGGTTCTCCTCCTGTTCCTAACATGACCATGGGGGCACTCAAGGGTCGCTATATGGGCCTCTCCTCCGATCCGATCTTAAAATAATCGGATTTTCATTTTTGCTCATGTTAGGACGAGATTCTCCTCCTGTTCCTAACATGACCATGGGGGCACTCAAGGACCGTTATATGGGCCTCTCTCCCGATCTGATCTTAAAATAATCGGACTTTCATTTTGCTCATGTTAGGACAAGGTTCTTCTCCTGTTCCTAATATGACATTGTTTTAATTGTTTGAAGGGGTTATCCCCAATCATAACAAATCCATGCCAAAAGGGAAAGACATGCAAAGTCGAAAGGAATTTTGATTCAAAGCAAAGTCGTGAGCAGTACATTTACGGGTTTCTCGAGTTCCATGGTCGTGGAAAGTCTGCTCCTCCTTGAGGCCCTCCAGTGATGGAGTCGATGGTCCCGATTGGAGGCCGATCTCCGGGCTGCTCCTCCCTCCTTGGTGGTTCAGGTTGCGGCAGGATCCTTGGCCGATCTTCTCTACCCTCAGGCCGGCGTCGAATGAACCTATCGAGTCGACCTCGCCGGATGAGCTCTTCGATCTCGTCTCGGAGCTAGATGCATTCCTCCGTGTCGTGGCCGTGGTTGCGATGGTAGAGACAGAACTTGTTGGGGTTGCGCTTTTCGGGGTGTGTGCGCATCCTCTCTGGCCTAGGGAGCTGCTCCCTGACCTCCATCAGTACCTAGGTCTTCGAGGCATTGAGGGGGGCGTAGTTGCGGAATCTTTCCGATGGAGAATCCCGTCGAACCCTGCGATCCGGACTTCTCTGCCTACGTACCCGGGGAGGAGTATGGACACGCTTGTGCCCAGGAGGGGTTCGAGAACGTGGCCGAGAATGGGGGCTTACTCGAGTCTCCCGCCTGCCGCTCTCTCGCAGTCTCCTCATCCTTCATTTTGAAGGCTTCTTCTGCTCGGGCGTACCCTTCAGCCCGAGCCAACAAATCAGCAAAATCTCTGGGGTACTTCTCCAGGGAGAACAAAAGGTCATTCTTTTGAAGGCCGCCTTTCAGAGCGGCCATTGCTACCGATTGGTCCAAATTCTGGACCTCCAGCGCTGCGACATTGAAACGGTTGATGTAGGCCCGAATGGACTCCTCCTCCCTCTGCTTGATATTAATGAGGGACTCCGAACCCTTCCGGGGATGCCGGCTGCTGACAAAATGGGCCACAAATTGGTGGCTCATCTGATCGAAGGAAAAGATGGTACCCAACTTCAGCGTCGAGTACCAGTTTCTCGCCGCTCCCTTCAAGATGGATGGGAAGGCTCGGCATAGAATGGCGTCGAGTGCGCCATGAAGCAGCATCATCGTTCGGAAGGTCTCCAGATGATCAACCGGGTCCGAAGTCCTGTCGTAGCTTTCGAACTGGGGGAGTTTGAAGTTTGGCGGGATCGATTCCTGCATGATCATTTGAGAAAAGGGGGGTCAGTGCAAATATCCTCACCATAAGCGGGGGGAGTGTGGCGGAGTTCTTCGATCCGTCGGTTCATCTCCTGGAGTCTCTGGTCCAGGAAATCCTCTCGACTTCGGGTTTCGAGGGTCCTCTGGCAGAATGGGGGTAGAGATCTTTCAGGAGTGGAGTCGTGATCCGACTGAGGGCTCTCCACCCTCGGGTTCGTCTTCCCAGGAAAGACGGGGCGGCTGGCCCAAGTGGCCCGCCCTATCGTCGGATTCTGGTGTTCCGGTGACACTCTTTCCAGGTGCACTGATGCCTGCGGCTGCTGCTGCTGCTGCATGGCCTGCACAGCTTTAGTGAGGCCTCTGACCTGCTGTGCTAGCAGATCAAATTGCTCCGCGCCGACCGCCGTTGCCGGAGGAGGAGGAGGCTGGAAAACTGGAGGTGAGGCCGGAGCCTGAGATCTGGCCGCGGAGGCCGTGGATCGCTGTGTGGACGCCTTGCGGGGAGGCATCGGGCAAAGACCAAGTGGAGGAAGGAGGAGAGGGCATCGAAAATGATGCCCGGGGGCAATCCCATTGAGCGCTCCTTTAAGAACAAGGGTACTGCGAAGACACAGCCCTTCCTCTAGCGCCAATCCTGTTGGTGCAAAAATCTGCCTGCGTCGGAGAAGCTGGAGTTGTGGGGGTCGCGGTCGCCGCTGGGACCTGCAAAAGAAGTCTAAACCGGAAGTGGGGTTACTCCGGCAAGACCCTCCGATGCTCAAGTCAGTTCTCTGCCTCAACAAGAATGGAGTGCTCGAACGAAAATTTTAGCAGAGTTTCTAGGTAAAAATGAGAGCTTAGAGAATAACGTATCTAGGGTCCTCCTTTTATAGGCGGAGGGGGCAACAAACTGATAGCGATGTCTGTAACCGTCTGACAGTGGGCCGCCCAGATTCAGGAGTTTGTTGCGGAGAGTAGTGGAGTGGATCCGTGGCTATCACCGGGGCGTGCCACGTGGAGTCTGCCATGGGGAGCGGAGCGGCGTCCGTTGTCGCGACTTGCCAGAGAATGGAAGAATCGCGCGGTATCCATCGCAGGAAGTGGAGCAGGATCGTGGCCATTATTATGGCCTGCCAGGGAGTGATGGAGCCGCGTGGAATCCGTCGCAGGAGGTGGAGCAGAGTCGTGGCTGTTGCTGCGGCCTGTCAGGGGGTCCAGACCTATCGACCAGTGTTCGGCTGGGGTGTCTGGCGGAGAGAGGTGGCTAGCCATCCGTCTGAGAGGAGCTTGGAGTCCGGCTCTCGCAGGAGTCCGGATGGAGTCTTCCTTCAATTGAAGTCGGGGACGAAGTCCGGCTCCCACAGGAGTCTGGACGGAGTCTTCCCGCAGCTGGGGCTGGAGACGAAGTCTGGCTCCCGTAGGAGCTCGGGCAAAGTCTACCTGCAATTAGAGTCAGAGGCGAAGTCCGGCTCCCGTGGGAGTCCGGATGAAGTTTACCATCAGTCGAGGTCGGGGATGAAGTCCGGCTCCCGTAGGAGTCCGGGCGGAGTCTTCCCGTAGTCGGAGTCGGAGACGAGGTCTAGCTCCCATAGGAGTCTGGGCGAAGTCTACCTGCAATTAGAGTCAGGGGCGAAGTCCGGCTCCTGTAGGAGTCCAGATGAAGTTTACCATCAGTCGATGTCGGGGATGAAGTCTGGCTCCTGTAGGAGTCCGGACGGAGTCTTCCCGTAGCCGGAGTCGGAGATGAGGTCTGGCTCCCGTAGGAGTCTGGGCGAAGTCTACCTGCAATTAGAGTCAGGGGCGAAGTCCGGCTCCCGTAGGAGTCCGGGCGGAGTCTTCCCGTAGTCGGAGTCGGAGATGAGGTCTGGCTCCCGTAGGAGTCTGGGCGAAGTCTATCTGCAATTAGAGTCAGGGGCGAAGTCCGGCTCTCGTAGGAGTCCGGATGAAGTTTACCATCAGTCGGGGTCGAGGACGGAGCCCGGCTCTCGTAGGAGTCCGGGCGAAGCCTTTCCGCAGTTGAAGTTGGGGACGAGATCCGGCTCCCTAGGAGCCTGGGTGAAGTCTACCTGCAATCACAGTCAGGGGTGAAGTCCGGCTCCCTTATGAGTCCGGATGAAGTTTACCAGCAATCGGGGTCGAGGACGGAGCCCGGCTCCCGTAGGAGTCCGGGCGAAGCCTTTCCGCAGTCGGAGTTGGGGATGAGATCCGGCTCCCGTAGGAGCCCGGGCAAAGTCTACCTGCAATCACAGTCAGGGGTGAAGTCCGGCTCCCTTAGGAGTTCGGACGAAGTTTACCAGCAATCGGGGTCGAGGACGGGGCCCGGCTCCCGTAGGAGTCCGGGCGAAGCCCTTCCGCAGTCGAAGTTGGGGACGAGATCCGGCTCCCGTAGGAGCCCGGGCGAAGTCTACCTGCAATCACAGTCAGGGGTGAAGTCCGGCTCTCTTAGGAGTCCGGACGAAGTTTACCAGCAATCGAGGTCGAGGACGGAGCCCGGCTCCCATAGGAGTCCGGGCGAAGCCTTTCCGCAGTCGGAGTTGGGGACGAGATCTGGCTCCCGTAGGAGCCCGGGCGAAGTCTACCTACAATCACAGTTAGGGGTGAAGTCCGGCTCCCTTAGGAGTCCAGACGAAGTTTACCAGCAATCGGGGTCGAGGACGGAGCCCGGCTCCCGTAGGAGTCCGGGCGAAGTCTTTCCGCAGTCGGAGTTGGAGATGAGATCCGGCTTCCGTAGGAGTCCGGGCTGAAATCTGATAGTTGTAGGAATCTACCGTTGGAGAAGTTCAGCCGTTGGCGAAGTCCGGGGTAGTTCGGATTGGAGTTGAACCTGGCTGGAAGAAATCTGGAAGGGATTCGGGGAGTAGCTGATAGTCGTAGAAAGTCGGCTGGTGGCGGAGCTTAGTGAGCGCTTAGAGCGGTTTGATAGATAACTGGGGGAACTCATGTTGAAGGAGCTCGGGTGGTGTAGTGGGAGTTCGTCCGTCGGGAGAATTCAGTCAGCACTGTGGGAATCCGGCTGTTGGAGAAGTCTGGGGAGATACCGTCTGCGGTCGACAGCCGGAAGAGTCTCGGGAGGGTCAATCCTATTAAGAACTTCGGCTGAGGGTATTTTATACCCAACAGTTGTCATTGTTAAGCATTGTTCAAATAACTGGCGGGCCATGTCCCTATTTTTGGACCTGGTCTGTGGATTTGCTACCAGTCGCCTATTGCTCTCTACATGATATGCTGATTCAATGAAACTAAGACATGTATAATTAATTAAGAGACAGGGAAGTAGGGAGGCAGAGCTCTTTGGTCTAGAGGGCTGAGGAGGCTGAAGTGATGGAGTTGGTCTCATTTGTAGGGCAATGGTAGGAGACAAAAGAGAGAAGAAGACGACTTAGAGGAGTGAAATCTCAGCATGAGCTATGGAGAGGTGGATTTTGCTGAGCAATGGATGTAGAATGTTTAAGAGGAGAGATCAATCTAAATGATGTAGACTTGAGCTTGAGTGTAGCTTGATTCAAGGGTTTCAAACAAATGCTGCAATATCATATTACTGACTACTGAGTGGTGTGGAAGTAACATTGGAAAAGTTTACACAGCTGGGATGCAACCGTCCTATTGCTCTTCTTGTTAGCTTTCTATATTGTCGGTTAGAAGGGAAGCAATAGGAAAGTTGCAACTTTAGCTTCATAGCTTTGTGTGAGATCTCTGTTGCTAATGCACCTGTCTTAATTACCTCAACTACTGTAGGATGATCAGGCAAAGCTGGTCTAAGAATAAGCACACTGAATCTGTTAAGAGTCTCCCGAGAGTTCTAGCAGTTCCGCTGATGATGGTTTTGGAGCTTTTCTTTGTTCTTTTTTTTTTTTTTTTGGGTTTAATATGGTGGCTGCGCGAAGTCATGATTGTGATGTCACATAGATGTGTTGGATGATACCCAACTCGAACCAGACCTGATCCGAGTTTGCAAGTCTCGAATCTCTTTGGCCCGTGTCCTGTCCCAAAAATGGACCAAGTGGCATCTCCCTTGAGATGAGGTTATGCAGGGCTGCCGGACGGGGTTCGGGCTGCATCTTTCATACGAAATAATGGACTGTCTGTCATCACATCGACCGTTGGATTGCTCTTGCGCCAATCGCAAAGCAATCCGAAACTGCACAGATCTTGGAGCGACAGTTGTATGATCTAATGCTGGATTTGTTCGCGCAAAAGATACAAGACGATGGCTAGTTATGAACTAATACTATGCATCTAACAACTTCACAAATTTACCTCATCTACAAATGATATTCCATGTTGTTTGATGACCTGTCAAACTCTGAGTGCTGGTCTAGAGTTACAAGACGAGCCTGTAAGGGTAAGGCCTAAAATTAAGACCTAAGTTCTAGTTGGGTTGGGTATAAACTAGGGTATCCTAGATCTGGCCTCAAATAAGATTTAAAAGTAGTAGAGGTATGAAAGCCCGAACAGTATTTTGGTCTATTACTGCTTGAACTATATTTTAGTTTAGCTTTGGGTCTAATTGCTCGAACATACCCTCTTCAAGATCAGAATTTGGAATCTCCGATTTGCATGTTTTTCTTTTTCCAAACAAATAGAAAGAGTATTTACGTTGATAGTTTCTGTTCGTTTGCCTGGAAAAGGATACCTACATAATAGCATATCGGATGAAACAATGCTCTAAATGAAGGGGAGGGGAAAGAAAAAGAAAAGAAAAACTGAGTCACAAGTTTCAGATGCATTAGGAGGAGGGAAGGTGATGGTGGGGGCTTTTGTAAGGCGAGGCGTCACCCATCAGTCCTGCTTTTTCTTTTCTGCAAAAACTGCTTCAAAGATCGCTTCATCGAGAGGCCAGGATTTAGCAGCTGTGGCATTGCTGGTGGAGTCCGAGAAGCCGGTGAAGGTGGATACGGTTCCATGCCTCGATCCTTCTGTTTCTTGGCAGCCATTTCCTCCATTTCTCGCTGAGCCATGCATATGATGGCTCTGGCCTGCATCTCTCTCCCATCAATGGCAACACAAGGCTATGAGTGAATCTAAAACACAGTCAAATCTACACTTCTAAACAAGGTCTGAAATAAAAGCCGTTCTAAAATTATAACTGCTCTATTAAAAAATTTTGGAGCCTTCTCCACGTTATAGATATCATGAGAAAAATTTAAACTACATCTTTTATCGGGCATTACGTGGTTCTAAGGGCCAGAAAAACAACTTTGATTCAACTATTTCACGTGCCCCAACTAAAATAATGTTTCTGAGATTCAAATCTCTATGCTAACTGTTGGTACAATATTTCCCATTGATCAGTCATTAATAAGGATTTACGCAAATAATTCTGTTGCTCTTCATTAATTTCGATCAACCTTAAATTAACCATCATTGATATTCTCCATCGAGAACAGATCTGACGAAAAATGGTTGTAACAGAGACCATGGCATGGAGATGATATAGCAGAGACCTGTAAGAAAGAATCGTTCCAAGTCATAAAATAGGAGGGGAGGCATTAATTTCATATACCTGGATCTCTGTTGCATCACAAACGCAGACACGACCACCATAAAATATGGTAATCGGCTGCTGCTGCTGCTGCTGCTGGGATGTATTTCCTTCCTGTCCCTTCATCCTTAGACATTCCGGTAATATCTTACAGTGAGAGAAATAAAAAGAGGTGGTGTAGTTCTTCACATATGATACGAAAGAAACTGGCAGCTTCGTATGGATGGAAAGCTATGGTGTTGTCAATACCTGCTGGATTCCGCAGAGTCGGAATGGGAGGACGGGCAATAATGGCGTCCTCCAGGAGTGAGGCATAGCTCGGTATCACACTCTGTATCCTCTAACATTCTTCTTCTTCTTCACTCTTCTTTCCCTGGCTTTACTTCTTTTTTCCGCGACTTATATCTTAGAGAAATATATCGCTGCTTTTTATATCGGAGGTTGGAAAATGGAAACACCTTACTTTTAGAGAGGGAGAGGGAGGAGGGAGATTCCATCACATCTTTTTCCTCTATAAAGTGTGCTTTTCCATCTCAGGTATGGGAAGGGGGGTACGAGGCTTGAGATGGGAGAAGAAATTAATGTGATGAAGTTGTTAGAGAGGCACGGGGAGCATGAGTTTCTCATGTGTGAAATTGTTGTGGCCCGGTCCTACTCAAGCCGGCATGTGATTAGATCCTTCGACGAGGAACGGTAGCCCAGGTGCTTTTGGTCCGTTTTTCTTCCTTCTTTGGTTGGTTCGTTTCTTGCCGTGCTTCGCCGGTTCCTTTTGGTTGGGGAATATGATAGCAATAATGGTCGTTTAGGTTTCAGACGGCCTCGCGGAGGGGCAATCCTTATCTACTTGTTTTCTCTGTCAATCGTTGCCATCCACTCCGTCAAAAATTTAGAGCCATACTCGGGTCTTATATGTAAAAATAGAATTCTTTTTGTTAAATCTTATTTCCCCACTGGCCAGCTATAATTTTCGTTCGGCAAGTTGGCTGGACTGATTTGAAATTTGCAAGTTTTGAAGACTAGCACCATAGCATGTCGACTTGACTTTTAACCTTCTAGATTATCCAAAACTAAAAACTCGTGCTCAAATCTAGGTTAAATAATGTCAATTTTATTCTGCAACTTTGCGGAAGGAAGAAAAAAAAAAATCAAGTAATATTATATTGGCCAATTTTAGTTCAGATCAGCATATGATTGGATCGAGTTGCTTTATTTTAGATGGGTCGCAGCTTAGTAGCTAACTTTAATTATCACGCCTCCGATTCGAGATTGTGAATCGAGGGTCATGGCAACTGCCGCATACTCATAAGGAACTCTTCCCATAAGCATGCAAGGCATCTTATCATACTATCCTAAAACAACAGTGGAATAATTAGTCAATAATTTAAATCTAAAATATAACAATGTAAATTTTAAATTTTAATTTCTCAATAAATTCAACAATGTTCAAGTCACCTTACATCAAATTTAATAAGACTTTCAGTCTAAAATAAAAGTATGAAGATTCTGCTTCTGATCACTCTTCCATTCATATTTTATATCATCTTAATTCCTCAACATCTGTAAAAATAGTAAAATAGGAGATAATGAGCTAGACAGCCCAGTAAGCAATAATCACTTTCAAAAAATTTCATCAGGTATTAAAATAAATAATTATTTATAAAAAATAAGTATATAGAGTTCATCAATTCGAAATCAATTTCAATTATGCAACATAATTCATACCAAATTTATTTTTTTAAAAAAAAATTTAAATTTTTTTCGAAATTTCAATTTCTTTCGTTCTTAAGTTCTTTTCATCAACCATGAGCTATGATAATATTTTCTCCGTGACAGGGTCATAACACCGCGTATCTTCTTGTGGTGAGCTGCGAATCATCTGGCAGCAAAGTCATTCGGAATCGCTAGTCTCTCTGACGGTTTGTCGCTGGTCTTTCTGGCGATATAAATCCTTAGGACAAATCAATTACTAACGTATATGCCCCCATTGGCGGGATCCTTTATATAGTCAGGTTGTCAATTCATATTGTTCTTATATCAGAATTCTTCATAAATCATGTTTCATATTCTAATTTTAATAAGAAAATATATAATAATGTAGTATCGAAATTAATCAATATAATGCATTATAAAATCAATATGTTCAATCATGCTTCATCACAACATATCAAAATATGATATTTTCATAATAAAATATCATTCATCCAATTAATGCATCGTTTCATAAATCATGTCAGAAAAATATATTATAATTTATCGATACATCTAGAAAAAGTGAAACATTACTTATTTCGAACGTATTCCAATAAATCTACATAATTCTATAAATTTTCTTTCAAAAATTCTGTTCGTAGATCATATCGCGATATCCTATGATCAAACATCCACAATCCTATACAGGATCAATTTCAATAATTAGAAAGAATACAAATACCATATTTCAACGGTTTAGATTGGGTCCGATCATCTAATTGCATCTAATTAAAATGTAATTAGGACATAAACGATCCAAAATTTGATTATCAGATCAAATCGGATTTGAAGTGATAGGACCGAGGTTTCTTCATTGGTTTCATAAAATCAAGTAGAGAGAGAAAATCAGAGGAGAAAGAATTCATGAGGTACAATTCGAATTAATCAGATACCATAGTCTAACATCTCGATTGGTGTGATCAAAATAATCTAATCAAGTCATGGTTAAATCAAAATTATGGATGATCAAATTGAGAAATATCCGATTTGATCAAGACGAGTACCAGCACGCTGTCTGACAATTATGGATCAAGATTCTTCATTAGAATTAGATCAGAAATATTAAATTTTTTTTTTTCATTGACTAATCTTTTTAGAGAAAGAAATCGATCGAGAGAGAAATAACTTTAGAGAGAGAAAATTCTAAAGAGAAAATTTTAGAGAGAGAAAATTCATCTTGGACTCCTCAGACAATATGATTCAACAAATTTGATCGATCAGATCAAATCATGATGAGATTATCATGTGGATAATTCAATAAAATCATGAAAAATAGAATCTTAAAAATAGCTAATCTGATCAAAGTGGGTGTCGTTGTACCGTCCGGCGATCACAGATCAAAAATCCATCACTAGAATCATTTAAATTCATCATCATTCTTCTCAAAATTTTAGAAAATCTTAGGAGAGAGAAATAACCTAGAGAGAGAAAGTAGAGCGAGAAAGTAGAGAGAGACTAGAGAGAGAAAAAGAAAGTAGAGAGAAGAAGAGAGGGAGAGAGAGAGAAAGTCTCTCTCTTTCTTCTTTTTTTCTTTTCTTTTTCTTTTCTTTTTTTTTTCCTTCCTTTTTCTTTTCTTTTCTTCCCGTGGTCTTCCCTAGCCGAAACAGGGGACCGACAGGTCCCCTCCCTTTGATCGGCCGTCCGGGCCGCAGCCGGCACGGCGAAGGCCAACGGCAGGGGGGCAACCCTCTCGAGTTCGGAGAGGCCAAGGCCGGCAGTCGACAGTGATCGCCGGCGGCAGAAAATCAAAGAGAAGAAGATATCAAACAGGGGGTCCCTTCTCCGACGAAATCCGGTGACACCCGTTGCCGGCAGTTGTGCACAGTGGCACGGAAAAAAAGAGAGAAGAGAGAGGAAAAGGAAGAAGGGCTTATCTCAGTCTTCGGTGACCCCATCGGTGAGAAATCGTGGCGAGCACGAACGAAGGGCCGCAGCTTCAATCAGAGAAATTGGAGAGGAAACACCGGCGATCATCGGTGATTGCTATATCTTCACACAGAGGAGAAGAGGGGGGTTCTTATAGAGCTCATCCTAGGGTCCTTCAATGGCCCTAGGACTCCAATGTTCAATCGGAATCGGGGAAGGAGAAGACTCCGATCGAGAGTCTTCTTCCCCCGTTTTTTTTTTTTTTTTGGCTTTGTGGGCTGAGTTTAAGGCCTAATTGGGTCGGGCCATAACATTAATCATCTCCATCTCACAGCTTAGTTGCTAACTTAAATTATCTCCATCTTCTTCTTCTTCTTAGAATCAGGATAGGAGGAATTCCAGCCAAAATTGGACGAGGATGGGACTCCAGCCTAGATCACTATTATCAACATTCAATAACCTTTTACCAAGGGGAACAATTTGTGATCCCCTAATTACCTATAGCTTGACCCACTCTATAATGTTAAAATCTATCAAATTTGGCCAGATTATGAGTCAAAACAATGATCAATACTTGCTCCGACCCTGTGATTGGCCTTTGAGGGACCTCCGCCATCGATGATAGGAAAACTATGCATGGCTCATCTCGTTCTTTGAAAGTGTCTGTGGATTTGATTTTAGGCTTTAAACCAAAAGATATCCACTAGGCCATAAAAGAAAAAGAGGATGCCAATGTTGAATTTCCAAACCAAACAGGTCTTTTGGTCCACAATAAGCTTTCCTACTCTTACTATGTTCTCCCATATTACCATTTCCAGCCTAATCATTTTCTTCTTAGCCACCCAACTTGTTCTATCAACTTGTCCGCACACCCTATGAAGCCTGAAGCCTATTGAGTCGTCAAATTTTGGTGCTACCGCAACATTTAGAGGGCCATAATTAGGGTTTTGGATTTGGCATGAACCATTCCCTTCCTGACAATTTAGCACTCATGGTCAAGGGCATGTTACAAATGTGATTTTATACTGTAATACTATAAACTTGAAGAATCGAGAGATCAATCCACAAATCAAGAGAATTGCAATGACAAATACAAAACGTACATATTTTGTTGAAGCTAGAGTTATCACCAAATGGAGGATTGAAGCAATGTCCATTTCAAATGAAAAAAAAAGTCATTTCTTTTCATCAGTCGATCTTAAGCAATATAAATCCTTAAACTTGCATTTCTTCGACCTTTCACTTAATTACCCTTTCTTAATCAACATGGCAAATGATCAATATGTCACAGCAAAAGAATGGAAAATAGCTAACTTTTATTTGCCGGCGCTAGTTTAAAGCATTGGCAAGTATCAAATGGTCTTTCTCCCATTTATTAGAAATTGAGTAAAATAAATGACTTTTAATGATGCTTATAAACATCATCAGATACAAATTAAATAAATAATGACTTTTAATGATGCTTGTAAGTATCGTCGGATTCTAAATAAATAATAATTTTAACAACGCTCATAAGCATCATTGGACTCCAAATAAATAATGGCTTTTAACAATGCTCATAAGCGTCATCGGACTCTAGATAAATGAGATCTATAAACATTGTTGGACTATTTTTAACAATGCTTATAAGCGTCGTTGGACTCCAAGCTTTTAACAATGCTTATGAGCATCGTTGGATTCCAAATAAATAAAGGCTAAGCATCGTCGGACTCCAAATAAATTATAAGCATTGAAGTTCGCCATCTCGATATCGAACTCTATATTGATAAAATTTCACTTAGTGTCGGTGTGCAGTATGGTACAGTACGTCTGTATCAATACGTGGTAGTTTGATGTACCGATATACCATCGGTATGGTACAATACGGACAGTATTGGATGGTTTAGCTTGCTACAAAATTTTATGACAAGCATCATCGGACTCCAAATAAATAATGGCTAAGACCCCAACATCAGACTCCTTATAAGCATCATCAGACTCCACCCCTTCCACTTTGATCCCCCTTCTTCTTCTTCTTTATCATCCTAATTACCTTCGGCCGAATTGATTATCCCACATTGGAGATCAGAATAATTTTGGGAGAAGTACAAAAATAGGAAGTTAAGATACGATGAACAATCTCTTCTCAAAATTATGAAGGTGGGACATTGATGGGGGCGGCGATGTCAGGATGAGCCGCAACTCAGACAAATTCGGGACATGGAGGCGATTAAGGACGTCCAGATGAGATGCAATCTATCCTCCTCTACTGACGCTTATAACAATCATCGTAGATGATCGAATTTTCATATCTCTATAGCCGATGCACACATGATGCTCGAAGAAGTATCATATATGCACTTAGCAACATCTATAAGTGTCGGCAAAGGTCAAAAATAACGTCAAGCTATTTCATAAGTGTGTCCCTGTCTATCTTTTAGGCCAAGTGAGAGATATGTATGAATTTAATGTGCCTAAGTAAAACAATAAGATTGTTAACATAGCTTTCCTATCGCCTTCTCATTTCTTTTAGTTTTTGCTTGATAAATATTATGGCAAAATGGGAAAAGATGCTGTGATGGCCCGGTCCGATAACAAATCCCAGCCCATGTAACAAAGCCCGAAAAAAAAAAAAACAGAAAACAGGGGAGAAGACTCCCAAAGGGAGTCTTCTTCCTCCTCTCGCCGGCTCCCAATCGGAGTCGGAGATGAGCTCCCTCCGGCCCTATTTAAGGAGGAGATCCCTCCTCTCTCCTTTCCACCAAAAATTTTAAGCTCAATCGACGACAATCATCGAAAAATCTACCACGGAAGACCGTCCCTGTGCCGTCCAATTTCTCATCGAAAAAGCTTCGTCGGTGACGGAGGTAAGCCTTCTCCCCTTCCTCTCTTCTCTCCCCTCCTTCCCATGCCGATGTGCATGCTCGCCGGCGACTGGAGTCGTCAGATTTTGTTGCGGAAGAAATCTTTCTTTTTGCCATTTTTCCGTCGCCGGTGGTCACTGCCGACCACCGGTTTGGCCCCCTCTTGCCGTCGGGTCGCCTCTCCTCCTGCCGACAGTCACCCCACACCGGCTGTGCCGCCGGCCGGCCAACCAATGAGGGGATTAAAAATCTCCTGTTTCGGTCAAAACAAGCCCACGGGAAGAAGAAAAGAAAAAGAAGAAGAAGAAGAAGGAAAAGAAAAAGAAAAAAAAGAAAAGAAAAAGAAGGAAAAGAAAAAGAAAAAGAAAAGAAAAAGAAAAAAGAAAAAAAAAAGAGAAGAAAAAAAAATATAATAATAATAATAAATAGGATTTTCTCTCCTCTCTCTTCTGTGAAGAAAAAAAAAGAAAGAGAGAAAGAAAAGAAGAAAGAAAAATAAAATTAATTAATTAATAAATAATGATATAAATAATAAAATATGAGAAAGAGAGTTTCTCTCTCTTTCCTCTCTCCCTTCAGCCTGAACTAATATTTTCTCTCTCTAGAATTAGACTTTCTCTCTCTACTTTCTCTCTCTAGAATCCTCTCTCTAGATTATTTCTCTCTCCAAAGATTTTTTAAAATTTTGAGAAGAATGATGATGAATTTAAATGATCCTAGTGATGGATTTTTGATCTGTGATCGTCGGATGGTACACCGACATCCACTTTGATCAGATCAGGTATTTTTAAGATTTTAATTTTTATAATTTTATTAAATTATCTACATGATAATCTTAGTATGATTTGATCTGATTGATCAGATTTGTTAAATCATATTGTCTGAAGAATTCAAGATGAGTTTTCTCTCTCTAGAATTTTCACTCTCTAAAATTTTCTCTCTCTAAAATATTCTCTCTTTTGATTGATTCTCTCTCTAAAAAGGTTAGTGAATGAAAAAATTTTTTTTAATAGTCTGATCTGATTCTAATGAAGAATCCTGATCCATGATTGTCAAACAGCGTACTGGCACCCACTTTGATCAGACCATGAATCTTTAGATTTGATCATCCATGATTTTGATCTAGTTATGACTTGATTTGATCATGTTGATTTCACCACTCGAGATATTGGACCAATTGTAATGTTGGATTGTGTCACCTGATCAATTCGAATTGTACCTCATGAATTCTCTCTCCTCTGATTTTCTCTCTCCACTTGATTTTATGAAATCGATGAAGAAACCTCGGTCCTATCACTTCGAATCCATTTGATCTGATAGTCAAACTTTGGATCGTTTAGGTCATTATTAGATTTTGATTAGATAAAAATTAGATGATCGGACCCAATCTAAACCGTCGAAATATGGTATTCGTATTCTTTCTAATTATTGAAATTAATTCTGTATAGGATTGTGGATGTTTGATCGTAGGATATCGTGATATGATCTACGAACAAAATTTTTGGAAGAAAATTTATAGAATTATCTGGATTTATTGGAATACGTTCGAGGTAAGTAATGTTTCATTTTTTCTAGATTTATCAGCACATTATAATGTATTTTTCTGACATGATTTGTGAAACGATGCATGAATTGGATGAATGGTATTTTGTTATGAAAATATCTTATTTGAAATGTTATGATGAAGTATGATTGATCATATTGATTTCATGATGCATTATATTGATTGATTTCGATACTACATGATTATAAGTTTTATTATCGAAATTAGAATATGAAATATGATTTATGAAGAATTATGATATAAGAAATATTATGAATTGATAACCTGACTATGTAAAGGATCCTGCCAATGGGGGCATATATATTGGCAATTGATTGTCCTGAGGGTTTATGTCGCCAGCGAGATCAGCGACATGTCGCCAGAGAGACCAGCGACAAACCGCCAGCGAGACCAGCGGTTCCAAAGGACATGGCTGCCAGATGATTCGCAGCCTACCGTAAGCAGATACGCGGTATTATGATCCTGTCACAGAAAAAATATGGTCATAGCTCATGGTTGACGAAAAAAATTTAAGAACAAAAGAAATTGAAATCTGGAAAGAAACTTGAATTTTCAAAAAAGAAATGAATTTGGCATGAATTATATTGCATAATTGAAATTGATTTCGAATTGATGAACTCTATATGCTTATTTTCTATAAATGATTATTTACTTAAATGCCTGATGAAATCTGTTGAGAAGTGATCATTGTTTACTGGGCTGTCTAGCTTATTACCTCTTATTTTACTGTTTTTCAGATATTGAGGAATTAAGATGATACAAGATATGAATGGAAGAGTGATCAGAAGCAGAATCTCTATACTTTTATTTTCGGTTGAAAGTCTTATTGAATTTGATGTAAGGACTATGAATCATTGTTGAATTTATTGAGACATTAAAGAAAAAAATTTAGGTCATTATATTTTGGATTTAAATTATTGACTAATTATTCCGTCATTGTTTTAAGATAATATGATAAGATGCCTTGCATGCTTATAGGAAGTATTTTCTATGAGTATGCGGCAGTTGTCATGACCCTCGATTCACAATCTCGGGTCGGGGGCGTGATAATTAATATGGTATCAGAGCATAAGTGGATGAATTATGAAACATAGAATCAGATATAGAAGGAGTGTAAGTGGATAGACACTAAGGACATTATAGTGTAGATCTTTGATGATTATAGTGGGAGAAATCTTTATAAATTTTGATTAAATATTGAGATTATGTATGAAAGGATCATAAGAGATTATGACATATAGAATTTGAAATATGATGGATGATCTATTGATCATGATATGATTAGTTAGATCTTGATCGAAAGTAATCACAAAAGGATTGACATAAAATTTTATTGTGCATTGGTTATTCAAGTGAATCGTAAGTTCAAATTCGATGTGAGAATAATACTATAATATTACTTCTAGTTGAGAAGTTGACTATTATTGATAAGATAAAGATTTGATGATAAAATGTTGTTCCAGAATGGGCTAAGAAAATCTTCTATGATGCTTGATTAGAATATTTATCAAAATTAAATTTGGTATGTGGATCATATATAAAGTGACATATTAGGATGAATACATATTTGAGGATATTATAAAGAAATCTATTTCTTATTGATGAAATCGATTATGAGGTTGTAGAATATTCATCGTACTGAAATCTTTAATCATCATCCTTAGATCTAAATAATGGATCTTATTATGTCTCTTGGAGATTACATGATGTGTATGAAATTTTAATTTAAAGATTTTGTATCTAAGTTGATCAAGAGATTTTCTGATATTATTGTTGAGATTGTTAATAAAAAATTGATATCTTTAGATTAAGACAAAAGATCTGATTTATATTATTTTAGATTAAAGGATCCTTGTGAATTTACAATTTAGAAATTTTGGATTTAGGAATTGATATGGAGTTCCTTTGCTTTTGTTAACGAGGTTCCTAATTGAATCTACTATTAGATGAAGATTTAATTTTTTTTGAAGCTTGTATGATTGTTATGAAAGGATATTTGATAGATATTGAAGATCCTGATGATAGAAATTTTAGAAAAAAATATAATAATAATGATTTGAAATTCATATATATTCAGATTATGTCCAAATTTGGTGGAACATCGAAGGATTTTCTCGTTAATTTGACTTATAAAGATTTTTGATTTGAAAATTATCGAATTAAATTGATATGAGAATTAAGATTTGATTCATATTGATTATAGTAAATCTATATGATGGTTTAAATATGATATTGGACTCAAGGATTAATCAAGATTGTTGTACACCAGTAAAGGTATGAATGAGAATCGAAAGTTAATCTTTGACTTCAATTGAAATTTAAAATTTTAGATCTTTTCTATTGATAAGATAAAGAAATAATTTGATCAAATTTTTTTTGGTGAACTTAAGAAATTTTGATTGTTAGATCAGAGTGCGCAGTGGAAGCATGATAATCTGGATTACTTTGAGTAAGTCAGGAATGTTGATTCTTTGAGTCAAAAAATTATGATAGATGATATAGTTTGATACAAAAAAATTATTGATATTAGAAAAAATAATATTTTAAAAATTTTGAATTATTTTAGATATCCTAATGTGATTTTTAAAAGTAGTGCTTCCACCTACTATGCTACAAAAATAATTAGCATCCTAATTCTAGGATGAGTGGACCTTTGATTTTTGATTTTAGATTTAGAATATTTAGAAATAAATTTTTTCTATCCTAGAATTAAATTTTATAATTCTCTATTTATTAGGAAGAATTTGAGATTGTTTATCGAATGATGATTTCGATCTTAGATTATTATACTCAAATATTTATCTCCAGAGTATAATAAAATTTGAAGTTTGAACTTTTTTGATTATTATTATTTCTCTGACTGAATGAAAAAGATTGAGGTTATCTATTGATATTGACGATTGTTCTACAAAAGATGGATTGGAGTTATTCATAATTTGATAATGAATCGATTAATTAAGAGTTGTTAATATTTAGATAAAGAAAATTGATATACTTACTTAGAATAGAGACATTGATTTTGATTATAAGAAAAATATAGTTTTGATTTAGATCAATTTTTGAGTTATTGATTTTTATTATGGAATGACTTAATGATAAAATTTGCTTCAAGAATTAGAATATTTAAGATTTTGAGGATTTGAGTAAAAAAATTTTGATGACTAGAAATAGTAATATTGATTTAATCAACAATGGTGATATTGATCTTTATGAAATGACTTAATGATGAAGTTGTATCGAGAATTAAAATATCAAAAGTTCGAGAATGAGATTGAAATGATAAATCTTCAACCTTTGAAAGTATGAATAAGAAAAAATATTTTTGAATTTTGATTGATTTGGATGTCATAGTATGATTTACAAAAGTATGTTTTTCCTATCTCACGATGGGTTGATTAATTAAGAGTGGCTAATATTTTGAAAAAAAAAATGAATGATGATGAATGAAGTTCTTATGCAAGAATAGAGACATTGACCTTCTTCTATTCACAAGAGATAGATTTGATTTTGATCTAGTCATGAGGTATTGAACATTATTTTATAGGGAATGAGAGCATAATTTTGAAATTTTTGAAATATTAAAAATCTTTGAGATGTTGATTTTGATAAATAAGAAAATGAATGGTTCCGTTTCAGATAGATATTGATGTACCGACTTTTTTCTTATGAAATGATTTAAGAAT
The DNA here is from genome assembly GCF_000442705.2 of Elaeis guineensis. Taxonomy (NCBI): domain Eukaryota; kingdom Viridiplantae; phylum Streptophyta; class Magnoliopsida; order Arecales; family Arecaceae; genus Elaeis; species Elaeis guineensis. Next base: position 56,468,306 of record NC_025997.2, read on the forward strand.
GAATTTATATCAAGAATTAGAATATTGAAATATTTATGGATGAGATTCAAGTAAGAAACTATGAAGACTCAGGCAAGAAAAATTTTGAGGATGAAATTTTTTTTAGAGGGGAAGAATGTGATGGCCCGGTCCGATAACAAATCCCAGCCCATGTAACAAAGCCCCCCCAAAAAAAAAACCAGAAAATAGGGGAGAAGACTCCGGAAGGGAGTCTTCTTCCTCCTCTCATCGGCTCCCAATCGGAGTCGGAGACAAGCTCCCTCTGGCTCTATTTAAGGAGGAGATCCCTCCTCTTTCCTTTCCATCGAAAATTTTAAGCTCAATCGACGGCAATCGTCGGAAAATCTACCACGAAAGACCGTCCCTGTGCCATCCAATTTCTTGCCGGAAAAGCTTCGCCGGCAACGGAGGTAAGCCTCCTCCCCTTCCTCTCTTCTCTCCCCTCCTTCTCATGCCGATGTGCATGCTCGCCGGCGATCGGAGTCGCCGGATTTTGTTGCGGAAGAAATTTTTCTTTTTGCCGTTTTTTCGTCACCGGTGGTCATTGCCGACCACCGGTTTGGCCCCCTCTTGCCGTCGGGTCGCCTCTCCTCTTGTCGACGGTCGCCCCATGCCGGCTGTGCCGCCGGCCGGCCAACCAATGAGGGGATTAAAAATCCCCTGTTTTGGTCAAAACAAGCCCACGGGAAGAAGAAAAGAAAAAGAAGAAGAAGAAGAAGGAATAGAAAAAGAAAAAAAAGAAAGGAAAAAGAAGGAAAAGAAAAAGAAAAAGAAAAGAAAAAGGAAAAAGAAAAAAAAAGAGAAGAAAAAAAATAAAATAATAATAATAATATAATAATAATAAATAGGATTTTCTCTCCTCTCTCTTCTGTGAAGAAAAAAAAAAGAAAAAGAGAAAGAAAAGAAGAAAGAAAAATAAAATAAATAAATTAATAAATAATAATATAAATAATAAATATATGAGAAAGAGAGTTTCTCTCTCTTTCCTCTCTCCCTTCAGTCTGAACTAGTATTTTCTCTCTCTAGAATTGAACTTTCTCTCCCTACTTTCTCTCTCTAAAATTCTCTCTCTAGATTATTTCTCTCTCCTAAGATTTTTTAAAATTTTGAGAAGAATGATGATGAATTTAAATGATCCTAGTGATGAATTTTTGATCTGTGATTGTCGGACGGTACACCGACATTCACTTTGATCAGATCAGGTATTTTTAAGATTTTAATTTCTATAATTTTATTAAATTATTCATATGATAATCTTAGCATGATTTGATCTGATCGATCGGATTTGTTGAATCATATTGTCTGAAGAATTCAAGATGAGTTTTCTCTCTCTAGAATTTTTTCTCTCTAGAATTTTCTCTCTCTAAAATATTCTCTCTCTTGATTGATTCTCTCTTTAAAAAGGTTAGTGAATGAAGAAATTTCTTTTAATACTCTGATCTGATTCTAATGAAGAACCCTGATCCATGATTGTCAGACAGCGTACTGGCACCCACCTTGATCAGACCATGAATTTTTAGATTTGATCATCCATGATCCCGATCTAGTCATGACTTAATTTGATCATGTTGATTTCACCACTCGAGATATTGGACCAATCGTAATGTTGGATTGTATCACCTGATCAATTCGAATTGTACCTCATGAATTCTCTCTCCTCTGATTTTCTCTCTCCACTTGATTTTATGAAATCGATGAAGAAACCTCGATCCTATCACTTCGAATCCAATTTGATCTAATAGTCAAACTTTGGATCGTTTAGGTCCTAATTAGATTTTGATTAGATAAAAATTAGATGATCGGACCCAATCTAAACCGTCGAAATATGGTATTCGTATTATTTCTAATTATTGAAATTGATTCTGTATAGGATTGTGGATGTTTGATCGTGGGATATCGCGATATGATCTACGAACAGAATTTTTGGAAGAAAATTTATAGAATTATGTGGATTTATTGGAATGCGTTCGAGGTAAGTAATATTTCACTTTTTCTAGATTTATCGACACATTATAATGTATTTTTCTGACATGATTTGTGAAACGATGCATGAATTGGATGAATGGTATTTTGTTATGAAAATATCTTATTTGAAATGTTATGATGAAGCGTGATTGATCATATTGATTTCATGATGCATTATATTGATTGATTTCGATACTATATGATTATAAGTTTTATTATCGAAATTAGAATATGAAATATGATTTATGAAGAATTATGATATAAGAAATATTATGAATTGACAATCTGACTATATAAAGGATCCCGCCAATGGGGGCATATACGTTGGTAATTGATTGTCCTGAGGGTTTATGTCGCCAGCGAGACCAGCGACATGTCGCCAGAGAGACCAGCGACAAACTGCCAGCGAGACCAGTGGTTTCAAAGGACATAACTGCCAGATGATTCGTAGCCTACCGCAAGCAGATACGCGGTATTATGACCCTGCCACAGAAAAAATATGGTCATAGCTCATGGTTGACGAAAAGAATTTAAGAACAAAAGAAATTGAAATCTGGAAAGAAACTTGAATTTTTGAAAAAGAAATGAATTTGGCATGAATTATATTGCATAATTGAAATTGATTTTGAATTGATGAACTCTATATGCTTATTTTTTATAAATGATTATTTACTTAAATGCCTGATGAAATCTGTTGAGAAGTGATCATTGCTTACTGGGCTGTCTAGCTCATTACCTCTTATTTTACTGTTTTTACAGATGTTGAGGAATTAAGATGATACAAGATATGAATGGAAGAGTGATCAGAAGCAGAATCTCTATACTTTTATTTTTGGTTGAAAGTCTTATTGAATTTGATGTAAGGACTATGAATCATTGTTAAATTTATTGAGATATTAAAGAAAAAAATTTAAGTCGTTATATTTTGGATTTAAATTATTGACTAATTATTCCGCCATTGTTTTAAGATAACATGATAAGATGCCTTGTATGCTTATAGGAAGAGTTTTCTATGAGTATGCGACGGTTGCCATGATCCTCGATTCACAATTTCGGATCGGGGGCGTGATAGATGCAATATTTGATTTGTGCTTCGGTGAATTATAAACTAAACTCAATTTTTCTCAAAAAAGTTTCACAAATAATTGCCATTGAAGCATCAAGGTCTTATGGAATAGAGGAGGGCTTGGCCAGATGAATGGACAGAAGTATTTGTTGCAGCCATAACTAGATAAAATGTTGAGGCATATATGCAACAAGTGTATATCTTTAGGAAGTTATATACGTGTTTAAAAGGTTGAGGAATTAACATACAAATAGATGAATTTAGGGATAATTGTTTAAAGACTATTATACAATTTAGGGGTAACATTATCTAAACATCTCTCTGTCAATGTAACATTATCTAAACATCTCTCTGTCAATATCTTAACATCTATTAGAGGATTTTTCATGAATAGCCATTTTAACTAAGATTAACTAGAACATAGAAACCTGATTGAAATAAATTATATAATTATAAGAATTCGCTCATAAATATGAAGAATTGAAGGAATAAAATATAAATTCAATAATCCGATGATTAGTGGGATTTTTTGGGTAGTTAATATATTGGATTAAGCATGACAATCATAGCCCAAGCAAAGTACCGCATGGGAACTTCATTTTCCATTGGTGTCATGTTCTCTCATTTCATGCGTTAGCGCGCACTTTGCATGGGGTACTACAGAGGCCGCGGGAGGTGGACTTGCTTGTGCGGTACTTGGCATGTGCCATGTCATTTCTCGTCTTCTCATCCCCACGACACGAGGTAGGATTGTGAACCCACGTGACTCTGTAGTTGACATGGCTGGAGCCGTAACCGCAAGGGCTCACATGATGGCCTCCCATGTGAGGGAGAAATAGCACCCTGCATCACATGCCCAACATGATGGTATACCGTACTAGTCATGTATCTTAGTTTCCATAAACCCTATTCAGCATATATTTATCTCGGATTATTTTTTGTGCACGTAAGAGAGAAACAGTACCTTACATCACATGCTTAATATGGTGGTGCACCATGCTAAGCATATATCTTAGTTTCTATAGGTCCTATAAAGCATATATTTATCTTGGATTACTGTATGTACAATTTGTCTTGATTTATTCCTCTGATGCACTACGGATGTGGTGCGCATGGTGTGAGGTACATAATTTCTCCACATGAAGGCAAGGCTTATCTTTTACTCCAATGTCTGAGCCATTCTTGGTAAGGATCCGTTCATTTATGTGACGACGAAATCTAAAGAGACCGATAAACATGATTTCAAAGTGTAACTCAAACAATGATTATAATATATATTAATTAATGGTCCCATATCCTTTCAGCTGCTATCCATACGAAACCTTTTTTTTGTGATCCTTACATACTGTATCTTTTCAAACTAGATCAACTAAGAAAATATCAGGCTGATAAAAAAAGGTGTTTATTTATTTATTTGTTTGTTTATACATGCCATATTTTGGAAGCATCAAATAATAACATACATGGATATCTCAATTAGGCCTATTAATTCAACTTGCAAGCATGGTGTTTTACTTGGACTCATGATCTTGATCCCAACCAGAACCTGCATAATTACCGAATTTATGACATACATACATTCATATATACATATATGCATACACATATATATACATATATACATGCATACTTCTATATATATTTATGTATGTATGTATATGTGTGTGTATGCATATATGTATATACGTACTAATGTGGTCTAAATTAGATCATCCAATCATAGGTTAACATGTGGCATAGTAGGGACTAGCTTTAGTTGGACTTATATATGATGGTGGCAACTCGACTTGATTGGTTGCGAGCTAAAATAAGCCGAAAGAGGAAATCCTAACTCAGGCTTGTTTGGATAAAAATGGCAGCCTGATCTAATTAGTTGCGAACTATAGCCAATAGAAGGAGGAAGTCTTGACTCAACTTTAGCATGGATGTCAACCAACTTGCTCGAGCCCAGGACAAGGGCAAAGGCAAAGGCAAAGGCAAATTGACCGTGCGTAACTACAATTTCCTAATGCCATGATGACTTAAAGGGCAAGACCCGATATGCTGAACTTTAATAGCTTAGCCTCAGATGGCTGGAAATAAGAGGCGAGGGTCTAGAGGTCGACCTTAGGCTACAATGGTTTTCAAGATGACCTTAGGGGGACTACAACCTCTTCGAGTTGTTCAAAAGACTAAACTATATGACCTCAAATACTTAATCAAATACTCTAGCACAGGAATTCCAAAATAGCTTTCAGTGCTAAGCAGAAAAATTAAACCTTCATTAAATGAAATATCATTACCAGTCATCCCAAAGGATAGTTACATCAAAACTAAGAGAAATAGACAAAAATTAAAGAAACAAAATAAGTCAGCAAAGAGATCGATTAACATAGAACTGAAAACAAGAAGGTTAAGATCTAAGACAAGAAAGGCATCTAACTAAACCAACATTACCTAATCTTCAAACTTGATGTGGAGCATGTTCAAATTCCTTTGAATCTCCCAAGTTTGCTACCTCTTTGAATTGGAAATCTGAAAAATTGAATGAGCCATTATATTCCCACTCCTCTTAAAAGTTGTTTTTGTGAATATTCTAAATTGCATTATTTAGATGATGAATCTAGGTTTCACAGAAACTTGTCTAGAATATAAGTCTTAGAAGCATAGGTTTAGATCATAGTTGAATAGTGAAAGCATAGTGGAGTATTAGATTATTAGGATCGTAGCCTCAACTACTCTTTTAAAATGCAATTGCCTAATAGAAGGCAGGGTTTATTAGCCTTTATCCATAAGAATAGAACCTTGCATTTATACGTATTGTGGGTGGTCTTGAGGGGCTTTACACTTAAGTCGATCCATATCAAGCTAGATCAACCTCAAACGGCGAGCTGGACAGTCAGTCCTATTTAATTCCTATCCATTAGGGGTGAGTCGGCCCTCTAGGTCAGCCCCCGAGGATGTTGCCACATCATCAACCACCCTTTTGGTTGGCAACCCCTCCCAAGTCTCATCGAGTGTGTACTGGCATATGGCCAAATATCCCCCCCCAGCGACATCTGAGGGGCCTACCAGGTTTTGAACTTGCAATCTCATTCTAGTATCATATATTTGGATCATAGCCCTGGCCACTCTTCTAAAAGATAATTGTCAGATAGAAGGCAAAGTTTATTGGTCTTTATTCATAGGAACAGAACTCTATATCTATACGTATTGTGGGTAGGCCTGAAGGGCTTCACACTCGAGTTGACTTGTATCAAGCTAAATCGACCTTAAGCGGCAGGCTCGGTGGTCGGTCTCATTTAATTCCTACCCACCAGGGGCAAGTCGACCCTCTAAGTCAATCTTCGAGGATGTTGCCATATCATTAGCCATCCCTTCAGCAAGCAACCCCTTCCTGGTCCTCCGGTCCCATCGAGTGTGTGCTAGCATATGGCCAACATAGATGAACACTAAGCACCCCCCATTTGTTTGGATAATGATAGTATGTTAAGCTTTGAGGATGACACTCTTTTAAGGGGGAGAATGTTAAGCCCAATCTGACTTGGTCCACTTGGTTAGCCAGGCCCAGCCATGGCCAAGCTCAACTAGACTATGTGCGATGGAAAATAGAGGACTCCTTCTAGGACTATTCTTCCTTATCGATTTCTTAGGAAAAAGCTGGAGTCCTATAACTATCGGGACCCTAGGGCTTCTATATAAAATAATTAACTCTCCCCTTGTTGCCCAGCTAGACAACCTAAAAGGGAGGGGGGGTGAATTGGGTTATTAAAAATTTTAACTAAGTAGTATAGTGAATAAAAAAACTAAACTGAGATAAAATAAAATAAGCGAGATAGCAATTAAGCACACAAACACAACAAGTTTATAGTAGTTCAGTGTACTTCAAATACCTACATTCACTCTCCAAGCAATCTCTTAAAAATTTCACTATAATCTACTTGATTACCGTGAGTTTGTTTTATCCGAACTCATAAATAAATCCAATTGATTTTAGCTTAGATCAACAAAATCTTTACAAGCCTTATCCTAAGGCTCCAAATCCAATTTAGGGTTTGGATCAATCTAACCTTTCAAGTTTCAGCCCCCACTGAAACTAATCCAGAAATTTTAGAATAAAGATAGTACAATAATTAAAAAACCCTTTGAGTGGTTGATTTGTTGTCATTGAAGCTCGCTTGAAGAAGCCTTGAATGCAGTGAATGCACTTAGCTTCTCCTTGATTGCACTCAGAAAAAGTCAAAAAAAATTTGTTTGAGGTAGGTGAACTCTCTTGAAAGTCAATGAATGCTCAAAGTGCTCTTTTTCCATGGAATAATATTGTTCTTTTTTATTCCCTTCCCTCCTTTTTAAGTCTTGTTGATTTTCTCCAAGTTCTAAATAATTTGAACTCAAAAGTAGCCGTTTCTGACCATTGAAGGTGGAAAATAGTCGTTGAAAATAAATTTGGATAAAACTGGACTCGCTGCAGAACTAGCCATTATGTCTGTCAGAAGCACTGGAGCCGGCTCGAAATGGTCTCGAATCGGCTCGATTTGGATTCAAGCTGGCTTCATTATTTTTCGAGTCTGCTCGACTTTGATTCCTCAAAAAGTGGCTCTCTATTTCTCTAAGGAAGTTAGCTTCGATTTTAGGTCGAGTTGGCTCAGTTCTCAAAAATTGATTTTCAACCTTTTGTTTTATTGAGAGAGACAGCTCCGATTTGAAACAAATTAGCTCGATTCTCAGAATAAGAAATTTAGCCTTCTGTCTTTCTAAGAGAGTTGGCTTGGATTCAATTCGAGTCAGCTCGACTTCATGCCAAGCCAATCGTGCCAATCTTTGTTCGTGCCAGAGTCTGTTTGGTTCACAAATGAGTTGACTCTAAATCTTCAATAAGAACTTTTTTGAGCCATTTGTCTCCAAAACTGATTTTTCTTGAATCAATTGATCTTCAAACATATTTTGAGCTTTCTAATAGTATTTTTCTTATTCAATATTCTTTGAAACACTTGAAAGATATTAGTATCATTTTATGCTCTAATATTTTATAATCATCAAAATCATTCTTAGGATCAACAATCTCCTTCTTTTTGATGATGACAAAAAATTGAGCATATGGTTGAGTATAATAAGTTGCTCAATGTAAAAAAGATGTACAGTATCAAGGATAAATAAGTGTTATAGATATTTACACTTTATTATTCACTATATACATAAATAATTGCTGATTTGATAAGTTGTATAGGAGAAATGCATAAAATTCTCAAGAGATATCAATCTATTTAAATTTAAGCTCCCCCTTAATAAGTGCTTTTTATGAAATGATTTATATATGAAATTTTTATAGGTACAAATGAAAATTTTTAACTTAATGAAAGTTTTTAACTTTTAACTTTCATTTTAACTTACAAATAGCGAATAACTTGAAACATGTTCAAATATGCTCAATCACAGCTTGAAATATGTTTAAATATGCTCAATCACTCAATTTTCTCTCCCTTTTTGTCAACATCAAAAAGAAAGAATATGTGCAAAGGAGTTAAGATAAACTGAAGAAAACATCTATTGATAATAACATTCATTATAAGTTTGTATTGCTTACAAAAGATTACCTTATAAACAATACAACAATTGACATCATCCTACATAATAAGCAAAATACTAAAGATAAGAGACATTAGAAGATATTTTAAACCTAAGAGAACTAGTCCTCATCAGACAGAAACTCTATGATAGGCTTTAATGGATCAGAGGATGAGGAGGGCGTAGTTCTCTTGCTTCGGGTCTTTGCTTAGGGTCCGAAGCCAAGGGGAGAAAAACTAATGCCGAGCCTAACAACATCACTGAAAGGTGGTCTAGCTAAGGAAGAGGAGGGGTGTGGCTGACTAGGAGAAGGTCTAGGTTAGGTAGGAGGTGGTCAAGATTGGGATGGGGATATCCGAGCAATAAGCAGACTAATCTATGACTCCATCCTTTGCATAGCAGCAATAAGAATTCTGACACTGTCCTGCTCAGAAATGATGGCGTCCTCAACCTTTCTGGCAACTCGGACAGCCTACATAGTCAAATGATGAATATTTGAAAATAAGATAGTATGCTAATTCTGCAATCTCTCTAAGATCTCAATCCTTTGAGTCAACCCAGCAATATCCTAATGAAGTACCTCAAACTACTGTTGTGAAGACTGTTGGAGCACATCCTGACTCTAAAGCATCTGATGACTGAAGTCACTGAACATGGCCCCTATTTCTCCACAACCTACTGAACAACCCCTTCGATACTGAAAGTTTGATAAATGTGAGGGGTATGAGGAGAGCTAGGTGCTCTAGGAATGTGCTTTAGGATGGGTGTCGGTGCAGGTGTAGGAGAGGATGGTCCAACTACAGGTGTAGGAGAGGTTGGTCCAGTAGAATCTAAAGGGAATGATGATCCAGATGCATGAGAGGGTACCCTCTCTCCTTCCCTCAACCACTGATCACTCACCTTCTTATGTTCCATACGGTGAAGAGAGTGCTTGGTGTAATAATCAGTATGTGAGAGTTTTGAAATCTTCTCCCTCCACCTCAATTTGTGCATCCACAAAGACTAGAGTGAATACCATTCTGTAGGGAAGACAGGCTTTGGTTTTTGATCTGCCCGCAACACTCTTGATTTGCTCTAACATCATAAATGACAAGTTCCTAGTCCTCCCACCAACCAAATGGTGCATGACAGTAAGTTTCCTTTTAGAGATCCAATCAAATCTATCGGTCTTGGGGAAAATGATCCTGCAAATAATGCTATGAAGAAGTCTCAATTCAGCCAGCAGTTGGTTAGCTTTGTGAAAATCAAAATTTTTTATATCTTCTCTACCCAAAATCCTCCTCAACCCTTCCATGTCATTCTCTAAGAAAGAGAAGCAGATTTCGATTCCTGACATTTCCAACAGATGCCCTAATTTCTTTTGATCTAGGGCAATCTCAGTTCTCTTAACTATAGACTAGACACAGTCCATGTCTATTTGCATGTTCTCAAAGAATTTTCTCACTAGATTAGGGTAGGTGGGTACCTCAAGTGAGCAGATTTTCTTCCAACCCTACTAACAGATTCAGGTGCCAATTCAAAAATTATCTCCATCCAGAAATGCAAAGTCAACTTTCCTGCCTGTGGTGACTGCCCAAGAAGCCATGGAGACATGGTTTGGAGGAGAAATTGATGCAGAAAGAGCAGGATGAAGATCATCTAGCTGTCACTAGCATTTGGACCATGCTTCACATGCCTCAACAGTTCCTAATTTCTTCTCGATGATGAATCAAGCTCGAGGTGCCATGATGCTCGGATTTCCCAAAGGATTAGAGAAGAATGATGGAGGAAGGGGTTTTGGAGAGGAGTCGAGGGGGTTTTGAGATGAGCTGGCTCGAAAAGGTAAAGTGAATAGAGTTTTCAGAAGGGTGGGAGTTTTATAAAAAAATGGATTTCAATCGTCGAGTCGGCTCGATTCTCTATTCGAGTCAGCTTGAGTATCGAGTCGGCTCGAGTCCCAGTATCAAACACACAAAAAGGTTCAAAATGAATTTGAAATGGATCCAAAAGCATATGAGAACACTCAAATGAAATCAAATTATGGATGAGCAAAAAGTTATGAAAAGAATTTTTATTTAGAAAGGATCACAAATTTCTAATTCTCCTCTAATCATTCTAAATTGATCTTGATTGAGAGGTTTGATAAAAATATTGATCAATTAATTTTCAGTACAAACAAATTCAAGTATAATGTCATTATTTTCAATATGATCTCTAATAAAGTGATTTTTTATTTCAATATGCTTTATCCTATAGTGCTGAAAAAGATTTTTAGTTAAATTAATAGCACTTGTATTGTCATATTTTATTAAAAATTTACTTTAATTTATGCCAAAGTCTTCAAGTTGTTACTTAATTCATAGTATTTGTGCACAATAACTTTCAGTAGTAATATATTCAACTTCAGCGATAGATAATGCTACTGAGTTTTATTTCTTGTTATACCAAGATATTTAGTTTAATAATAAAAATTGACATGTTTCACTTGTATTTTTTCTATCAATTTTACAACCTCCATAATCAACATTTGTATAACCAATTAGTTTAATTGATGATTTTTTTGAATACTATAATCCTAGATTTTGTGTGTCAACTAGGGATCTAAGAATTCTCTTAACAGCAAGTAAGTGAGTTTCTTTAAGATTAGATTAAAACTTAGCACACATTCAAATACTAAAAGGTAATCAGGTCTACTAGCAGTTAAATACAATAAAGAGCCGATCATATCTTTATAGAGCTTTTGATCTATATTTTTATCATTTTTATTTTTATCGAGTCTACACATAGGGCTCATTAGCATGTCAATTTTCTTTGCATTCTCCATTCCAAACTTCTTTAGTATCTCTCAAATATATTTGGTTTGATTGATAAAGATATTTTATTTATTTATTTAATTTGAAGTTCAAGGAAGAATGTCAATTCTTCCATCATGCTCATTTCAAATTCATCCTGTATAAGCTCAATAAAATCTTGACAAAGATCTTCATTAGTAGCTTCGAAAATAATATCATCTACATAAATCTGAACTATAAGTAGATCATTTGCTTTTCTCTTTAGGAATAGAGTTGTATCTATACTACCTCTAGTGAAGTTATTTTTAAGTAGAAATTTATTTAATCTTTTATACTAAGCTCTAGGTGCTTGTTTTAATCCATATAAAGCTTTATTAAGTTTATACATATTATTTGAAAAAATATGATTTTCAAAATCAGATGGTTGTTTAACAAAAATTTCTTTTGCTATATAGCCATTTAGAAAAGTACTCTTTACATCCATTTGAAATAATTTAAAGTTCATATAACAAGCAAATACAAGCAATAACCTAATTGCTTCTAATCTTGCTATAGGAGCATAAGTTTCATCAAAATCTATTTTTTTTTCTTGGTTATATCCCTTAGCAACGAGTCTTGTTTTATTTCTTACCACGTTACGTTTCTTATCTAGTTTGTTTCTAAATACTCATTTAGTGCCAATAATTGGATGATTAATTGGTCTACTTACTAGGATTCAGATATTATTTTTTTCAAATTGATTTAACTCTTCTTATATAGTAAGCAATCAATTTGGATCATTTTTAGCTTCTTCTATGCATTTAGATTCAATTTGTGAAACAAAAGTAAGATAATCATGAATTTCTCTAAAGGTGGATCTAGTTATTAGCCCTTGTGAAGGATCACCAATTATAAGGTCTTTAGGATGACTGTGGGCATACCTCCATTCTTTGGATAGATCACCATGTTGTTTGTTCATATCTTCATCTTAGATTTCTTCATGATCATCATCTTTTGAATCTTCCTTTTCACTATGATTGGGTTTGTCCTTCAGGTTGAGTTCCTTTACTCCTTTTTCTAAGCTTCCTATATTATCATCAAGAATATCTTCCTTTCTCGAGGATAAATTGATAGTGTCATCAAAGATTACATGGATAGACTCCTCAACAACTAAGGTACATTTGTTAAAGACTTTATATGCTTTGCTAGATGTGGAGTATCCAAGAAAGACATCCTTATCTGACTTGGCATCAAATTTTTCTAGATTATCTTTTTCATTATTTAAAATATAACATCTATATCCAAAAAATATAAAAATAACTAATATTTGGTTTTCTTTTCTTCTAAAGTTCATTGGGGGTTTTCTTAAGAATTGGATTAATCAAAACATGGTTTAAAATATAACAAGCAGTATTTATAGCTTTAGTCCCAAAGTATTTTAAAAGATTTCCTTCATATAACATAGTTCTAGCCATTTCTTATTCTTTCTCTCAACAACAATATTTTATTAGGGTATCCTTGGAGCAGAAAAATAATGTTTGTTAGGAATTATGTCCCAAAGCCAATTGATTTATTATAAACAACTGAGCTTTGTATATGAATTATTATTCAATGAATAAAAGTTATTTTGGCATGTTCATCATATTGACATCTTCCTTATAGAACTTTTAATTTTATGATGAAGTCCTTAGAACTATAATACAATCGATAAAAGAGAATTTATCAAATAGTTCTTAAACATGTTCATGACCAAATGATACATCATTAATAGGACGATGATGTTTATCGAGTATAGATTGTTGTGTGCCATATAGGTTAGTTATCCTTATAACCAAAAAGTGTAGAGATACTGGTATGGCATACAGATGAGATGTAGAAGTACATCACCACTGAACAGTGACTAACCTGCTGAGCGCTCCGCTATCAAGGACAGCTTGCAAAGGGTATGGATATAAGTGTCCCTCAGACCTAAGATCATCATGATAACTTACAAGCAACTCACTGTGCTTTGATGTCGGACTATCTATATTTATAATGCAATGAAGAAAGGCTACTGAGTATAGTCAAGTATTTGTAAAGTCTGTGCATGGATCAAGATGGGATTGACCCCTCTAGATTACAGGAGATAATACATCACTGTATTTTAATTTAGTAAAATCTTAATCAAAATAATCCATATAATAGATTTGAAAGATTGAAATATAATGTGGATGACACATTCAGGGTTGATAGCAAGTCCTAGGTCATCCTGAGTATTAAGGATCAAAGGGATGAACTATACAGTAATCATATGCCTAGATTCTTGAATATTGCTTTACAAATATTCAACCTATCCGGATGTCGAAAATTATTGTTAGATGATAACTTTAATTAATACAAAAAATAATTTCTATACTACCGATTTAGTGATTGAACCTATGGAGTCACGCACAAAGTCAAGCAACGTAGGAAAGAATTGACCTAACATCTATGTGTTCAATTTGAAAGTATATGACTTAATTGAATAAATAGATTAGCTTAATTAATAATTAGCTTAATTAATAATTAGCTTAATTAATAGGTTCAAATTGGATTCGAATTGAGCCTAATATGGATTAGATCCATAGAGTCCAAAATACTTGAGACTCTCTCTCATTGGCCGACCAAGGAAGGGAGGGGGTGCTGATTATTCCAACCCATATCTCTAGGTTGCTCGTGAAGAAAATTATCGCACAATAGTTGGCATCAATTATTTCTCACCTAGGTTTCCTTCTTGGATAAGGATGGAACTCATTCAAATTAGATTTGAATTAAGAGTGCTAATTAGTTAAGAACTTGATCAAATAAGGGGGCATCCACATCTATTTAAAGGGAGGACTTTAACCATCAGTAGTTGCATGTCTTTGTTGGTGCGACAAAACAAAACAAAAGGAAAAAACTATCGTGAGGAAAAGAAAGGAGAAGGCGGACGTTGATCAGATTGGGGCAAGGGTTCTTCTTGGCGCTCCTCTTCTAAGCATGGAGAGTTTCTATCCTAGGCATCCATCACGTGGAGATCAGATCTCCTCCCTTCCCTGCTCTTCCCTGCTCTCCTTCTGAAGGAGCGGCATCCCAAAGATCATCCTTCCTTCTTATGGTGCCTGGCATGCCCAAGAAGTAGAGGGTCTGCGTCTTCAGATGTCGTGAGGTTTCTGATTCAAAAAATCCTTGAGGATCTTGATCTCATCTCTACTGTATATCAGGTAATCATAAAAGTTATAAAAATTTTAGAACAGCAATCTGTTCAGATGCATTCTGATGATCCGATCTTGATTGGATTTTTTTCTTCAACTAGTATCAGAGCAAGGTTTGATAAAATAGATGCATAGTTAATTTTTTTCTGATAGCTTTACATTTGATATGTAATCAAATTTTTATAGTAGATATTAAATCTGATTTGAACCTATTTATTTGAATTTTTTTGATCTAGTTTTGACCAAATTTTAAGATCTAAATCAATGGTTGATTGAAATCTGTTATAATAGAATTTTTTGTTGCAAAATTTTCTGTTAGAGTAACAACCCGATTATGATCTATTTTAAATCTATTTTAATAGATTTTTTTATGAAGTATCTCAGGTTGGAAGTTAGACTTAATCAAGATCTGAATTAAATCTGTTTTGACAAATTTTCAGATATGATTTTAAACAAAATTTTGCACAACATCAAAATAAATTTAATCAGAATTTTATTTTCTATGCATTCATATGTGTTTTTGAATAGATTTCTATGTGATTCCAAATCTGAATTATTTATTTTATATGCTGTATAAATATAGATTCAGATCTAAAATAAAGTATATGATGCATTGATCTAATTAGATCAGATGAATGTCATATTTGATATGATCATATTCATATGCATGCCAAGATTATTTGACCATATACATGTAGATATAAATTATATTTAAAATTAAATTTCTGATCTTAGTAGCCCAGTACTTAGATTGGAATGATCATCAGGTCATTCAGTCATAAGAAGAAGCAGAGACTAAAATGTTTCTCTTATCCATTCGATGGATTGTCTTATGACGTGTAGGAGTACCACTGTGATTATATCTCATTAAAAAGAGCAAACAAAAAAAATTTAAAATTATTTTGATCATAAATATATTTAGATTAGATCTGTAATAATTTATGATTTATAGCAATTTTAATGAAATAAATTTAGATATGAAAATTGATTTTAAGATCTAATTTGGATGTTGCATATGATGTAATCTGTAGAGATCTAAATTTTTATATGATGCATGTGATGTATAAATAAAATTTAGATCTGAAAAATTAGTTTTTAAGATCTGAAAATTATGACATATGATGTATGCTTCATAAGATATCCTAGTAAAATAGTTTTACGATTGAAACATAAATTTTACATAATTAAAAATTAAGAGTAAAAGATCTAGATTTGAGAATTGAAGATCTTAAGGTACCTCATAAATTGATAGGTAACGGGTTAGCTCGAATCAAGTCATGTAACTGTATTAGACCTAGGGTTAGAAATAAAAATAGACTAATTAGATAAATTAATTAAATATAATCAAATATTGAATTAGATTAGGTCAGAATTTTTTTAGATCAATCTTAATAATTATGCTTGATCAAATCCATATTTTTAACCATACCAAATGGACCTAATTATGGGTCAATGGCCGAGCTCGAGTCTTTTGCTTGATCGAATTGAAACTAATTGATCAATTGATGTCTAAGATAAGTATGATAATTAGATTGGTAGTTTTTAATTAGCAGTTCACTTACCTGATCATTTTGATGGTGTCTAAGGCAAGCCCACACAGACTCTCCCACCGACCTCACTTACCTGATCAATTTGATAGATTATGTTTTGATTAGATCACTGAATGATTTGAGCTAACCTATGCCATTAAGGTAAATTAGTTTGACTGATTTAGGTATCTCTGGACCAGCTTATTTTTAGTCCTCTTCATGACTTGGTGAAGTCAGTGGGAGGATTTATGACTTACTGGTTGATCTCTTCTCTTATTCTTAAATTATTAAATCAAATCTTCTAAATTATTAGATTCTTAAAATAATTCAGTTATGGAGATAACTAGTTCATTGCCTTCTATTAAGGTGTATAATAATGAGTCTAATGTTCTAAACAAGCATTGGAGGCATCACATGCCTGGTGTTTATTGGATATTGAAAGTATCATTCATCATATGACCACCTTGTTGTGCCTTTTAGATCAATGGTCAAGTTGACTGAGTCACACTCGGACCTGAATATTTATTTGTTAGATGTACTTGGTGTAGTCATGTTAATGGTTGGATCTGATTAGAATTTTCAGTGGAGGCACCACATGCCTGCTGAAGAGAAGCCTGGGGTAAAATCAATTGTTAGAAATTATTTAAAGAAATAATTGATTAAGAACCTATCCATAGATGCACAAAGATTGGCTGAGCCATACTTGGGCCCGAATACAGTCTGCGTGGATTCTAGTACCTGTAAAGAGATTAATATAATTCTTTGAATTGAAGGTAGAGGCTATCAATTCGTATAAAATAGTGGAAGAACCTTTCGACTAAAGTCTATGTCTTTAGGATTAAAATAATTCATATATTAATAAGTCTTTGGCTTTCTTTTTCAGCAATGGCCAATACACTATTGTTCCACTTGCTGTTAGACAACGACAAGCTCACCAGACCCAACTTCGATAGCTGGTATTGAAAGTTGAAGATCGTCTTGGTGCACGAGAGGATCCTGTACATGCTTACGGATCCAGCATCTGAAGAACTTATTGCGAACGCATGTTGTGTGCAGATAGATACTTATCAAAAGTGGCTCAATGATCGTACCACAGTGTATTGCATTATGAGGGCAGCTATGAATGACGAACATAGTCATCAGTTTGAGGATGCACAACTGGAGCAGATAATTCAAATGTTAAATGAGTCCTTCAACATCCCTGAGGATGTTGAGAGACATAAAATCTCTTGTGCTATGTTCAATATCCGTATGCGAGAGAGGGTGTCGATCACTGATCATGTATTATATATGATCG
Source organism: Elaeis guineensis (assembly GCF_000442705.2). Lineage (NCBI taxonomy): Eukaryota > Viridiplantae > Streptophyta > Magnoliopsida > Arecales > Arecaceae > Elaeis > Elaeis guineensis. Next base: position 56,485,669 of record NC_025997.2, read on the forward strand.
AGCAGATTAAATGCCTGAGCAAACTTGGCTTTTCATTATATGAACAGTTGGGCAAAAATGCTATTCTGAACTCGCTACTGAAATCCTACCTACTCTTCTTGAGTTATTATAGAATGACTAAACTTGCAGTGAACTACTATGATTTGCTAGGATTGCTGTAGATATTCGAGAAGAACCATCAGCTCCAGAAGGAGTCGGTGCATGTAGTGAGAGGTTCATTAGCAGATCATCGATCTTCTAAGAGAAGAAAGAAGAAGAAGGTGCAAAAGGTTCATGTCGGGGATTCAAAGTCAAAGCAGAGCAAAAAGTCAAAAGTTGACAAGCAACAGGCAGAATGCTTCTTTTATAAGAAGCTAGATCATTGGAAGAGGAACTGTCTTATATATTTAGCTTTCCTTGATCCAAATAGGCCAAAAAAGAGAAACAAGCAATCTGTTGCTATACAAGGTACTTATATGATAACTCCTTATATTTTTTTTATTTATGATACTACTACTTGGATATTGAAAGAAAAGTATCTGATCTGATCAGATCGCCAGGGTGTATTTAAAATTTTTTTCTATTCTATTAACTATAAGCCTTTATGGATCACCTTGGTTCACAGTAGAATAGGGATCAAAATCTCCAGAAAAACTCAAATCCAATGCCTTGCGAGGCTTGAAAACATAGGCCCTCTACTTCGCATGTACACCAGGCTCCGTAGGGAAGAGGGATGATTCTTTTTGCACCAATCTTTCAGAAGGACAGTAAGGGAGGAAAGAGATCCAATCTCGAATGTGACTCTTCACATCTATGAAGTGGATGCCAAGGAGAAGAAGGGTGCCCAAAAATTTGCACGCCAAGGAAGAAGGGATGGCTCCCTTCTTGTTATCGCACAAGCTTCTCTTTCTCATGATAATTTTGGGGCTATTTTGTCACACAAAATTTCACACAGCACCAGTTGATAGAGGGCCTCCCTTTAAATAGGTGAGGTGTCTTAGATCTGATCAATGTCCTAATTGGATTGGATTTCTAATCTCATCCAAACTAGGGAACCAGATATGAGAAAGGAGTGCACCAAAACATCTTCATGCGAGACCCTTCATGCACGCCCACTTATGGGCAAAAAAAATATGGCACCTCCTCTCCCTTTTAGTCGGCTCTTATGAGAGATTGTCTCAGGTTTTATAGACTCTTTGGTTCTAAACCAAATGGGCTCAGATTTGACTTATTTTGGATCCGATTCGAATCCAATTCGAACTAGATTCGAAGAGCTTGTCAATCCTAATCTAATTAGAATTCTGATCCAAGTCTAACCTAAATTTTAAATCTAATTAATTTTTAATTAAATTAGATCTAATCTAAAATTAATTAAGACATAAATTCAATCTCTCATAAATTTTTTGGATCATTGATCATAATAGTATCATCCCTAGAATCAAATCTGAACCTCATGTCTAGTGCTAGCTAGACGTAGTCAACTTATGTAATCACATATGATCATTAACTTAATTCTTAATTAAGCTAATCTATTTATTCAATCAATTCAAGTACTTTCAAATTGAACTCATAGACTTAGGTCAATTTTTTCCTACGTTGCCTGACTTTGTGCGTGACTCCATAGGTTCGAATACTAAGTCGGTAGCACAAGAATCATTTTCTGTACCAATCGAAGTTACCATCTAGCAATGGTTCTCAATATCTGGATAGGTCGAATATATGCAAGGTATTATTCAAGAACCTATGCATATGATTATCACATAATTCATTCTTTTGATCACGAATGCTCAAAGATGACCTAGGGTTTCACTGTAAACCCTGGATGAGTCATCTACATTGTATTTCAATCTTTCACATCTATAATATGGACTATCCAGGCCTAGATTTTGAAAGAAGAGTGCCCTAAAAGCAAATTGCAAGTATGTTGCGAAGAGATTTTTCTTTGTAATTTTTCAACTCATGTAATAATATTTATTATTTGATAATTATTGGGTATAAAATACTCTCAGCCGAAGTTCTTAACGGGATTAACCCTCACGAGTCATCCCCGACTCCGACTGTAGACAGACCTCGTCCGGACTCCTACGGGAGCCGGACTCCGCCCATAACTCCGACCGCAAGCAGACTCCGTCCGAACTCCTACGGGAGCCGGGCTCCGTCACCAACTTCCACTGCTGGTAAGCTTCATCCGGACTCCTACGAGAGCCAGACTTCGCCCCTGACTTTAATTGCAGGAAGACTCCGCCCGGACCCCTATGGGAGCCGGGCCTCGTCCCTGACTCCGGCTGCAGACAGACCTCGTCCGGACTCCTACAGGAGCCGGACTCCGTCCACAACTCCAACTGCAAGCAGACTCCGCCCGAACTCCTACGGGAGCCGGGCTCCATCACCAACTTCAACCGCTGGTAAGCTTCGTCCGGACTCCTACGGGAGCCGGACTTCGCCTCTGACTTTAATTGCAGGAAGACCCCACCCGGACCCCTACGGGAGCCGGGCCTCATCCCCAACTCCGGCTGCAGACAGACCTTGTCCGGACTCCTACGGGAGCCGGACTCCGCCCACAACTCCGACCGCAAGCAGACTCCGCCAGGACTCCTACGGGAGCCGGGCTCCGTCACCAACTTCCATCGCTGGTAAGCTTCGTCCGGACTCCTACGGGAGCCGGACTTCGCCCCTGACTTTAATTGCAGGAAGACTCCGCCCGGAACCCTATGGGAGCCGGGCCTCATCCCCGACTCCGACTGCATACAGACCTTGTCCGGACTCCTACGGGAGCCGGACTCCGCCCACAACTCCGACCGCAAGCAGACTCCACCCGGACTCCTACGGGAGCCGGGCTCCGTCACCAACTTCCACCGCTGGTAAGCTTCATCCGGACTCCTACAGGAGCCGGACTTCGCCCCTGACTTTAATTGCAGGAAGACTCCGCCCGGACCCCTACGGGAGCCGAGCGTCATCCCCGACTCCGACTACAGACAGACCTTATCCGGACTCCTACAGGAGCCGGACTCCGCCCACAACTCCGACCGCAAGCAGACTCCGCCCGGACTCCTATGGGAGCCGGGCTCTGTCACCAACTTCCACCACTGGTAAGCTTCGTTCGGACTCCTACGGGAGCCGGACTTCGCCCCTGACTTTAATTGCAGGAAGACTCCGCCCGGACCCCTACGGGAGCCGGGCCTCGTCCCCGACTCCGGCTGCAGACTGACCTCGTCCGGACTCCTACGGGTGCCGGACTCCGCCCACAACTCTGACCGCAAGCAGACTCCGCCCAGACTCCTACGGGAGCAGGGCTCCGTCACCAACTTCAACCACTGGTAAGCTTCGTCCGGACTCCTACGGGAGTCGGACTTCGCCCCTGATTTTAATTGCAGGAAGACTCCGCTCGGACCCCTACGGGAGCCGGGCCTCGTCTCCGACTCCGACTGCGGGAAGACTCCATCCAGACTCTCACGGGAGCCGGACTTCGTCCCCAACTTCGGCTGAAGGAAGACTTCGTCCAGACTCTTACGGGAGCCGGACTCCGGGCTCCTCTCAAATGGATAGCTAACCACCCCTCTCCGCCAGACGCTCCAGCCGAACTTCAGCCGACAGGTCTGCACTCCCTGGCGTGACGTAGCAACGGCCACGATTCTGCCCCACCTCCTGCGACAGATTCCACGCGGCCCCATTGCTCCCTGACGGGCCGCAGTAACGGCCACGACTCTGCTCCACTTCTTGCGATGGATTTTGTGCGGCTCCATTACTCCCTGGCAGACTGCTATGATGCCCACGATCCTGCTCCACTTCATACGACGGATACCGCACGATTCTTCCATCCTCTGGCAAGTCGCGACAACAGACATCGCTCCACTCCACGCAACAGACTCCGCGTGGCATGTCCCGGTGATAGCCACGATTCTACCCCACTACTCTTTGCAACAAACTCTCCCTGACTCTGGGCAGCCCACTGCCAGACGGTTACAGACATCACTATCAGTCTGTTGCTCTCTCTGCCTATAAAAGGGGGACCCCAGATACGTTATTATCTAAGCTCTCATTTTCTTACCCAAAAAACTCTGCTAAAATTCTCGTTAGAGCACTCCATTCTTGTTGAGACAGAGAACTGACTTGAGCATCGGAGGGTCTTACCGGAGCAACCCCACCTCCGGTTTAGACTTCTTTTGCAGGTCCCGACGGCGACCGTGACTCCCTCGACTCCAGCTTCTCCGGTGCAAGCGGATTTTTGCACCAACAGGATTGGCGCTAGAGGAAGGGGCTGTATCTTCGCAGTACCCTTGTTCTTAAAGGAGCGCTCAACGGGACCACCTCTGGTCATCTTCTCCGACATCCGCTCCTCCTTCTCCCACCTGATCCTTGCCCGATGCCTCCCCGCAGGGCATCCACACGGTGATCTACGGCCTCCGTGGCCAGATCACAGGCTCCGGCCTCACCTCCAGTCTCCCAGCCTCTGCCTCCTCCTCCGACGACGGCGGTTGGCACGGAGCAATTCGACCTACTGGTGCAGCAGGTCAGAGGCCTAACTGAGGCTGTGCAGGCCATGCAATAGCAGCAGCAGCCGCAGGCATCGGTGCGGCCGGAAAGAGCATCGTCGGAACTCCAAAACCCGACGGCGGGGTGCGCCACTTGGGCCAGCCACCCAGTCTTTCTCGAAAAGATGAATCCAAGGGTGGAAAGCCCCCAGTCTGACCACGACTCCACCCCTGGAAGATCTCTATCCCCATTCTGCCAGAGAACCCTCGAGACCCATAGTCAAGAGGATTTTCTGGACTGGAGGCTCCAGGAGATGAATCGGCGGATCGAAGAACTCCGCCACGCACCCCCCACTTATGGTGAGGATATTTGCACTGACCCCCCCTTTTCCCAAATGATCATGCAGGAACCCATCCCGCCGAACTTCAAACTCCCCCAGTTCGAAAGCTACAATGGGACTTCGGACCCGGTTGATCATCTGGAGGCCTTCCGGACGATGATGCTGCTTCATGGCGCACCCGACGCCATTCTATGCCGAACCTTCCCATCCACCTTGAAGGGAGCGGCAAGAAACTGATACTCGATGCTGAAGTCGGGTACCATCTTTTCCTTCGATCAAATGAGCCACCAATTTGTGGCCCATTTTGTCAGCAGCCGACGCCCCCAGAAGGATTCGGAGTCCCTCATCAACATCAAGCAGAGGGAGGGGGAGTCCATTCGAGCCTACATCAACCGCTTCAATGTCGCCGCGCTGGAGGTCCGGAACTTGGACCAGTCAGTAGCAATGGCCGCTCTGAAGGGCGGCCTTCAGAAGAACGACCTTTTGTTCTCCCTGGAGAAGAAGTACCCCAGAGATTTTGCTGATCTGTTGGCTCGGGCCGAAGGGTATGCCTGAGTGGAAGAAGCCTTCAAAATGAAGGACGAGGAGACTGTGAGAGAACGGCAGGCGGGAGACTCGGGTAAGCCCACAGTCGAAAAAGGGCCGAGAGAAGCTCGACCACGCTCTCGATCCCCTCCTGGGCACAAGCGTGTCCAAACCCCACCTCGGATACGTAGGCTGAGAAGTCCGGATCGCGGGGTTCGATGGAGTTCTCCATCGAGAAGATTTCGCAACTACGCCCCCCTCAATGCCTCGAAGACCCAGGTACTGATGGAGGTCAGGAAGCAGCTCCCCAGGCCTGAGAGGATGCGCACACACCCCGGGAAGTGCAACCCCAACAAGTTCTATCTCTACCACCGCGACCACGGCCACGACACGGAGGAATGCATCCAGCTCCGAGACGAGATCGAGGAGCTCATCCGGTGAGGTCGACTCGATAGGTTCATTCGACGTCGGCCTGAAGGTAGAGAAGATCGGCCAAGGGCCCTACCGCAACCTGAACCGCCAAGGAGGGAGGAGCAGCCCGGAGATCGACCTCCAATCAGAACCATCGACTCCATCACCAGAGGGCCTCAAGGAGGGGCAGACCTTTCATGACCGCGGAACTCGAGAATCCTGTAAATGTACTACTCACGACTTTGCTCCGAATCTAAATTCCTTTCGAACTTTGCATGTCTTTCCCTTTTGGTATGGATCTGTCACGATTGGGGATGACCCCTTCGAACAATTAACACAAGGTCATGTTAGGAACAGGAGGGGAACCTCATCCTAACATGAGCCAAATGAAAGTCCGATTATTGTAAGATCGGATCGGGGGAAGGCCTGTTCAATGGCTCTCGAATGCCCCCTGAACCATGTTAGGGACAGGAGGAGGACCTTGCCCTAATATGAGCAAAGTCAAAGGCCCGATTCTTTTAGACCGGATGGGGGGAGAGGCCCTACAACGCCCTAACGTGCCCCCACGGCCATGCTAGGGACAGGAGGAGAACCTCGCCCTGGCATGAGCAAAGTCAAAGGCCCGATTCTTTTAGACTGGATGGGGGGAGAGGCCGAACAGTACCCATATGCGCCCCCACAACCTTGTTAGGGATAGGAGGAGAACCTCACCCTAACATGAGCAAAGTCAAAGGCCCGGTTTTTTTAGATCGGATGGGGGGAGAGGTCGAACAGCACCCATATGCGTCCCCACAGCCTTGTTAGGGACAGGAGGAGAACCTCGCCCTAACATGAGCAAAGTCGAAGGCCCGGATCCTTTTAGACCGGATGGAGGGAGAGGCCGAACAGCACCCACATGCGCCCCCACAGCCTTGTTAAGGACAGGAGGAGAACCTCGCCCTAACATGAGCAAAGTCAAAGGCCCGGTTCTTTTAGACCGGGTGGGGGGAGAGGCCCTTGCAACGACCCTTATGTGCCCCCACAGCCCCGTTGGGGATAGGATGAGAATCTCATCCTAACCTAAGCTGAGGTCGACTACGTCAAGAACAGAAGGAGAACCTCATCCCGATGATGACAAAAACTCGACCGCCCAACAAAATTGGGTAAAGGAAAAAGTTTCCTCAATGGCACCTCAACACTTCTACATGACCCCTCAAAAAGCAAGGGGAGGATCCTCACTTGAAGAGAGGAGAAAAACTAAAAAGGAAAGCGGCGAATAACGCCGGCAGCAGACGAAAAATAAACCCCACCAAAGATCTAAGGAACCTCGCCTCGACAAAGACGGGAAGTTCTTACCAAACATCCCTGGCCTCTAAGAAGGCTCTCGACATAGGTCAAGAAAGCAGCGACACCTTCGAGGTAATATGGAGTTCGGACCACCAAGCTCGAGTCCACGACCATGGACGATAAGAAAAGCAAGTCAGCATAGCGACAGCTGGACACCCCCAAGCGGCGTCAGAGTCGGACAAGTCAAAAGACGAAAGAAGTTCGACGGGCGATGATTCAACACAACGCATGGACAAGGTAACACGAAACCCCCTTTTCATTCCATTTATGAAATATACACCACGAAGCCCAGAAGGCCAAAGGAAGAAAAACAAAACGATGAGAGCAAAACAAAACAACAAAAGAGGAAATGTATGCATAGAAAGATGGGAGGCCAAAAAGAGCCCTAGGGAAGCTCTGCTCCTTCCGATCTCGAATTGTCTGCTTCGCCCCTTATCCAGGACTGCCTCAGATTTTTAACTTCTTCTTCTAGCTCTCCCTTTTTCAGCAGCACGTCCTGGAGCGCCCGACGGAGTCGCTGGCTTTCGTTCTCCGCCTCTTCCTCAGGACCTCAGATTCTGCCTCAGCGTTCTTGACGGCCTGCTGCTCACACACCAGCTGGATCTTCAACTGCTGCAGCTCGACCTTTCCCTCCCCAAGGGTGACAGAAAGCCCTTCTGCAGTTCTTCTTAGGGATTGGAGTTCATTGGAGTCTCAGGAGGAAGCGAGCTGAGCCCTGTCAGCCAACTGCCTTTGAAGACGGGCGACTTCATCGGTCGCCACCCTGAGTCTCCCTTTGTATTCATCCACTTGCCTGCGCTAGCTGGTCCGATGCACGTCATAGTTCACCTTGGCATCTTGGAGCTGCTGCTGAAGGTCGGAGACCTTCTTCGACCACTCTCGGTCACCGTCGGCCCGGGCCAAGAGCCAGGACGAGCTTCCCTCCAGCTGGCCGATCCTCTCCTTCGCAGCCGACAGTTCCACCCTGAGAGCACTAATCTTGGAAGCTTGAGCCCAAATTCGATCGCTGGCGCTCTTCTTGTATTCCTCGAGCTCCTTCACGAAGTCCGCCTTCCTCCGGCTATACTCCATGATCTCCTTCACGTGGAGATTCCAAAAGCGGGTGGCCTCCACGGTGGCTTCAGAATGACCCTCTCTCAACCTGCGAAGCTCGCCTTCCATCTTCTTCGCCCCTTTTGTCAAGTGAAGAACTTCCTTCCTCAATCGTCGGATCGTGGACTTCAGCGGGATCTCCAGGGGTAGGGGAAGTGCTTCGGTAGGGCACTGCCATCGGGAAGCAAAAGCGTCAAGATGCGTCTCATCACAGAAAGAAAAGCAGAAAGAAGAAAGGGAGGAAGGAGAAGCCATCCACGATAAGAAATTCAACTTTATTGATTAAATATTTTTTAAAGATAAAAAGAAAAGGAAAAATTGCAGTAAAGGAAAAATATAAGGTCGGAGGTCTCAGACCTCTGTGGTAGGGGTGAGAGAGCTTGGTGTCCCTGGAAGGGGGGCTGCGGCAGCGGTGGCTGCAGGAGAGGGACCGGCCTCATCTTTAGACTCCTCACCCAGGAAGCTGAGGTCGAGCTCTGGAAATTTCTTGGCCACCTTCTCCTGGCAGAGCTCGAACCCCTTGATGAACGCTTCCTGGCCGAATCGGACGTTCATGTCCCTCATCTCCGCGGAGGCCTTGAACTCTTCTACCGCAAGAACCCTGGCCTTCGAGACCAGGACTGGAATCTGCTCAGCCAAATTGGCGACCTCGGCCTCTGCCTTTCTCACCGTCTCCTCCGAGGTCTGCTTCTCTTCCTTCCAGGCCTGTTTCTCTCTTTTCAGGGCCTCTTGGAGGGCGATTAGCTCGGCTGCCTTCTCTTTGAGACGAGCGATTTCAGCCTGACGATGCTCCTCTGCGTGGATGGCGTTCCTCCTCGCCCGGTTCGTCGCCTCGATGTTGGCAAGGAGCTGGCGCCCAATCTGCAAGGGCGGCTAGGGGATCAGAGCAGGGGTCAAAAAGTCAACTAAATGAAGATTTGTTTACCTCGAGAAAGGACCCTAAGGAGTCCCAAACCCGCTGCTCAGGATCGACGCGGTCGATCCTTTCGACGACTTCAGATAGAATGCAGCCGTCGATCAGCCGCTTGATTAAGTCTCTGTCATTAAAGGGATTCTCCAGCCCTTCTTCGAAACAGAGGGACTCTTCAACGGTGGCTCGACGGCTACTCCCCCTGCGGACCACCGACTTCCTTCTCATCCCCCTCTCGACTTCGGGCACCTCCGTGGAACGGACCCCCGAAATGGGAGCCCCAGTCGGTGGGCTCCTTGAAGAGGCCCGGGGGGCCGGTGGTTCGGCGTCCGAAAGAATGTCGATCGCGGGAGCCACCTGGGCAGGCACGGCCGAGCTTGTCTCCTCCACTCTGGCCCTCTTTGCTGATCCGGAGGCCGCGGCACCTCTTCTTTTGTGGGCCTTGAGGCCCCTGGTGAGCATCCGTGCTGCTTCGACATCCATTCCTAAAAAAAAAAAAAGAGAAAAAAGAAGAGAGAAGAAAAAAGAGAGAAAGAAGGAGGACGGAGGAAAAGAAGTGAAGAGAAAAGATGGAATACTCGCAGGATCTTGGGGACTCAAGCTGATGTTGAACAAAAATTGCTCCCTCAGAAGGTTGGGAAGGGAAGGAGCGGAATAGTCAAGAAGCTTTCGGGCGGCCTGAAGGTCGTCCTCTCCCAAGCTGGGAGCCCCACGGACAGAGTCCCTCAGAGAGCCCCAAGGGGGCAGGCCCAGCCTCAGGGTCGGGCAGTGGACGAAGAGGTATTTCTCCTTCCAATTGTGGATTGAAGAGGGGGCACCTTTCAGCAACCCCTTTTTGCCAAACTAGGGGGAGAAATACCACCAGTCCTTCACCGAAGGGTGACACTTGAAAGTGTAAAAATGCCTAAACAAGGAAAGGGATGGCTGAACTTCAACTACATGGCAAAGGGAAAGAAACCCTATAAAAAACCTGAAGGAATTCGGAGCCACTGAAGCCAAAGAGATATCTAAGAAGCAAAAAAGGGCGACGACAAAGAGCGGAAGCGAAAGTCGGAGTCCGGCATGGAACGCCTCCTGATACAGGCAAAAACGATCGGGTGGGCGAGTGGTAGCCCGATCGAAGGGGCCAGGCAGCTCCAGATCGTACTCCGAAGGAACTCCATACCGAACCCTTATCAGAAGGAGTTCATCAGGAGTCAGGGAGCAGGGAATGGCACCCGGTGCAAAAATCGGGCGAGGCCCCGCCCTAGGTGCGGGTTCATCTATAGAACGGGGGACCTGGGGGGTTGAGGCAGAAGGATGGGTTTAAATAGACCCTGGGATCCGGCACCATAATGATCGCGAATCCCCCCAGGCTGGCCCACGCTCGACACGTGTCCCACTCACCATGATAGGTGGCTAAAAGCGGCTGACGGCTGACAGAGCCATTACTGCACCATACCTGGGCCAGCATACCAGCAAAAATTTCGAAGGGTTCCTTCGTATCACCCCGATTCGAAAAGACTCCAGCACGCGCACATTTAATGCCAAAATATCTGAGGGCGGCCGTGCACAAGATAAAAGGGGGCAACTTCGGCTGTGCAAACCTCTCTGTACTTTCTTCATTCAAAATTCAAACTCGGAAGTAGGGGGACTAGTGTTGGGTATAAAATACCCTCAGTCAAAGTTCTCAACGGGATTAACCCTCACGAGTCATCCCCGACTCCGGCTGCAGACAGACCTCGTCCGGACTCCGATGGGAGCCGGACTCCGCCCACAACTCTGACTGCAAGCAGACTCCGCCCAGACTCCTACAGGAGCCAGGCTCCATCACCAACTTCCACCGCTGGTAAGCTTCGTCCGGACTCCTACGGGAGCCGGACTTTGCCCCTGACTTTAATTGCAGGAAGACTCCACCCGGAGCCCTACGGGAGCCGGGCCTCATCCCCGACTCCAGCTGCAGACAGACCTCGTCTGGACTCCTACGGGAGCTGGACTCCATCCACAACTCTGACCGCAAGCAGACTCCGCCCAGACTCCTACGGGAGCCGGGCTCCGTCACCAACTTCAACCACTGGTAAGCTTCGTCCGGACTCCTACGGGAGCCGGACTTCGCCCCTGACTTTAATTGCAGGAAGACTCCGCCCGGACCCCTACGGGAGCCGGGCCTCATCCCCAACTCTGGCTACAGACAGACCTTGTCTGGACTCCTACGGGAGCCAGACTCCGCCCACAACTCCGACTGCAAGCAGACTCCGCCCGGACTCCTACGGGAGCCGGGCTCCGTCACCAACTTCCACCGCTGGTAAGCTTCGTCCGAACTCCTACGGGAGCCGGACTTCGCCCCTGACTTTAATTGCAGGAAGACTCCGCCCGGACCCCTACGGGAGCCGGGCCTCATCCCCGACTCCGGCTGCAGACAGACCTTGTCCGGACTCCTACGGGAGCTAGACTCCGCCCACAACTCCGACCGCAAGCAGACTCCGCCCGGACTCCTACGGGAGCCGGGCTCCGTCACCAACTTCCACCGCTGGTAAGCTTCGTCTGGACTCCTACGGGAGCCAAACTTCACCCCTGACTTTAATTGCAGGAAGACTCTGCCCGGACCCCTACGGGAGTCGAACCTCGTCCCCGACTCCGACTGCAGACAGACCTTATCCGGACTCCTACGGGAGTCAGACTCCGCCCACAACTCCGACCGCAAGCAGACTCCGCCCGGACTCCTACAGGAGTCGGGCTCCGTCACCAACTTCCGCCGCTGGTAAGCTTCGTCTGGACTCCTACGGGAGCCGGACTTCGCCCCTGACTTTAATTGCAGGAAGACTCCACCCAGACCCCTACGGGTGCTGGGCCTCATCCCCGACTTCGGTTGCAGACAGATCTCGTTCGTACTCCTACGGGAGCCGGACTCCGCCCGTAACTCCGACCGCAAGTAGACTCCGCCCGGACTCCTACGGGAGTCGGGCTCCATCACCAACTTCAACCACTGGTAAGCTTCGTCCGAACTTCTACGGGAGCCGGACTTCGCCCCTGACTTTAATTGCAGGAAGACTCCGCCCGGACCCCTACGGGAGCCGGGCCTCATCTCCGACTCCGACTGCGGGAAGACTCCGTCTGGACTCTCACGGGAGCCGGACCTCATCCCCAACTTTGGCTGAAGGAAGACTTCATCCGGACTCTTACGAGAGCCGGACTCCGGGCTCCTCTCAAACGGATAGCTAACCACCCCTCTCCGCTAGATGCTCCAGCCGAACTTCAGTCGACATGTCTGCACTCCCTGGCGTGACGCAGCAACGGCCACGATTTTGCCCCACCTCCTGCGACGGATTTCGTGCGGCCTCATTGCTCCCTAGCGGGCCGCAGTAACGGCCATGACTCTGCTCCACTTCCTGCGATGGATTTCGCACGGCTCCATTACTTCCTGGCAGACCGCTATGATGCCCACGATCCTGCTCCACTTTCTGCGATGGATACCGCATGATTCTTCCATCCTCTGGCAAGTTGCGACAACGGACGTCGCTCCACTCCACACGACAGACTCCGCGTGGCGTGTCCCGGTGATAGCCACGATTCCACCCCACTACTCTTCGCAACAAACTCCCCCTGACTCTGGGCAGCCCACTGCCAGACAGTTACAGACATCGCTATCAGTCTGTTGCTCCCTCCACCTATAAAAGGGGGACCCCAGATACGTTATTCTCTAAGCTCTCATTTTCTTACCCAAAAAATTTTGCTAAAATTTCCGTTAGAGCACTCCATTCTTGTTGAGACAGAGAACTGACTTGAGCGTCGGAGGGTCTTGCCGGAGCAACCCCACCTCTGGTTTAGACTTCTTTTGCAGGTTCCGACGGCGACCGTGACTCCCTCGACTCCAGCTTCTCCGGTGCAAGCAGATTTTTGCACCAACAATAATAAAATGAGGTATTGATTCATCATTTTAGCTGCATCTTATTAAGTCTAAGATTATGATGAACCCCAAAGATTAGGATAATGATTTTAAGAGACATAAATGGGTCATGCTAGTAAGACCTAAAATTTTAAAATTTTAATTTTAAGTATTCTTGATTGTAGGAGTATTGAGTCGGAGATCAATATTTCGGATAGACTGACACATCCTATATATGCTCAATGGAGAGGGTGGCAGGTCTCACTAGCCACTTGTGTGTGGGACATTAATACAAGGATGTGGGTGCTCATTTAAAAATGAGTCCACTGAATTGACTCGATGACAGGGAATATCTTATGGAAGCCTTACTTGCATATCAAAGATGGTTCTCTAAGTGAGAGTTGTGTAAGTGATCCTTAGATCTGAGATCATCATGGAATCTTGTGCACATGAATTCATATTTTGGTCATATCCAGACATGGCATTAAGACATGTAAAATTATTCTAGATATGGTGGAGTGTGTATAAAGGTTATCGATCACTCCTGATAAGAGGAGATCGCATCCTATGTATTCTCATCCTTAGATGACTCAAAAAAGTCTTTTGGCCAAAAATAGGAAGAAGATTAAAAAGAGTTTCTAATACTTCATTATCAGAGTCATCATCGGTTAATAGAAAATCAATATGAATACGTGTTTAAGTTTGACATGATTCCATACTCATGAACATATTCAGGATGCAGGGATGATTGAAGGTTTGAATTACACGGTAACTTATCACTGAAGGATATATTTGATATTTTCATCAAATTTTATGTCCTCTGGATAGTCATGATATGTTGCTAGATATCAATCTTGACTTGTAGATTTGATCGAATTAAAGAGTTTAATTTGATCATCAATTAGAAAAGATTTTAATTATTGAACTCGGGTTAGCTCGATTGGACCTAAATCGGTTAGATTGGAGTCTAATCAAATTAGGTCAACTTGCACTCAAACCTACTGCTGGCTAGATGTGGAACCCAATGGGTCACACACATATAAAAATTAGCTAAGGACCCTTTTGATAAAGTTGATTGAAATTTTGGATCTAATCAGGGTTCCTGATAAGCATGCTAGCACGTGTGGAAACCCTAGCTCATTGGGAGATCAAGTTATCTCATACCTTGCTAGTTTACTAACCCAATTTGGTGAGCAATTGGGTCAGGTCGTGCCACCTAGAAGCAGCCCAAAAAAGGGTGCCACATTTCAAGTTAACGCCAAATATCAAGAGTCCTCTTGGATGAGGACTCTTGGCACAAATAAAAGGACTAGTCATGCGTGTGTTGGCGTGAGCAGAAGGAAGAGTCCTTTTAGCTTGGGATTTAGATATGTGTGGTAGCCCATATCACCCTCCATCCTTTAATGCACATCTCAAAGCTTCAGATATAATTTTTTTGAAAAATATGGGGTAAAGAAAAATTAGAAAGAAAGAAGGTCTTTGCACGCACATGGTGAAGTCTCGCGACCCCTTGCATTTTGATGAGTCCTTCTATAGATCAAATATGATTAAAATAGAACACCACCTATTAGATAATGTTTCTCTTTTAATCAGCTTTTATATAGATATTTATTTAAAATTTTTTCAGATATATCAGAAGGACAAACGAATGCCAGAAGCCCCTCCTTACGTGCATGTGCACGGTGATAAGGGATCGCATGAAGAGATGCGAGATGGCATCCTTTCATGCAAGTTTTTGCTCTCTTATTAGGTGATCTAGAATAAAAATTAAATCTTCTTTCCACATGGAAAATTATGGAATTTTTTTATTTGAGAAGGGATGCAAAAACATCCCTTCTCTAGTTGCGCACGTGGGAGGAATGCTGAACTGATGTATCATTGATAAGAGTCCTTCTGCTTGAAGAATCTCTTATTTCTGATATTTAGTTTAGATAAGGCTTTTAGATGGAGTGTGTCTTTTCTTTTTGGCACCCCTCTGATGCCTATAAAAAGGCCAGCATGCTGGGTGTTCGATACAATTCAGTCTGCTTTTCAATTTTGTCTCCATTGCTCTCTTTTCTTTCTTACAATCCATCTTAGTTTTAGGATAAGGCTTTAAAATTTAAGATAAAGCCTAATCAGTTCCAAACAAGGATTGAAAAGTTTTTAAAGAAGAAAATTCAAAAGTTCAGAGGAGGTTCTAAGAGGGTCGAGTCAGGTTCTTGGAAAAACCTGACCGATACGAGGCTAGTCGAGTTCTAGGGGCTAGAACTCTTGAA
Source organism: Elaeis guineensis (assembly GCF_000442705.2). Taxonomy (NCBI): domain Eukaryota; kingdom Viridiplantae; phylum Streptophyta; class Magnoliopsida; order Arecales; family Arecaceae; genus Elaeis; species Elaeis guineensis. The sequence continues at coordinate 56,500,848 of NC_025997.2, forward strand.
GTAAGGTGAAGGAGGAGCACAATCTTTGATTCGATTTTCATGTGGATCACCATTGGCGGGTGGATATTTGGATGCCTCATGAAAATTATGATTAGCACCACAGATATTCTTTTTATTCAAGTTTATATTAATTATACTTTGATTATTATAGTTAAGGATTTTTGGGCATTAGGGTTCCGATGCGTCAGATATTTTGAATGAAAATTTTAAATACCTAGCCCTTCCACTATGCCACCGAAATCCAACAGTGGTATCAGAGCCTATCTTGATTTATATAATCAAAGGTCAGAATATTATCTTGATTATGATCAAGTTTGGATTTTTGATTTGATTCAAGTCGGGTCAATGGTTGAACCCAATTAAACATCCTAACCCTAGCATGCCTTAGAGATATATTTTAGATACATAATATTAAATGCATAATGTATGTATAGAATTTTTTTGAGTAGCCTAGTACTCAAATTGGGATTCATCACCAGGCTGCCTGGTCATAAGAGCAAGTAGGGTTGAAAGACCCTCTCTTTCCATTTCATGTGGTACTCTTATGGCGTGTAGGGGTGCCACTGTGATGTCCCAAGAAGAAGAACTACGAAAAGAGTATTTTATAATGATGCATGTTATAAGTACTTCATGCATATGATATACTTAAGTTGCTATGTTATAATCATGTTGTATGATTATGATTTTATATTTTAGAGATATGATTAGATACTATGATTAGTTGTTATGTTTATAAAGATACAACTATAATAGTGCATCGTTATGATTGGTTGAATTAGGATGTGCATGAGAGCATTAAAGCCCTCATTAAGTTATAGTATTGTGAACCAGTAGCTGACCTATTTCTTGAATCATTTAATCAATTGGTGTCTAAGGAGTGTTTCAAATGCAGTGGTTCTTTAATTGATTCCGTTTGTTGGCCTGATCAATTTATTGGTGTCTAAGAAAAGCAACGAGAAGACCCCCACCAATCTTAACACTTTTTTGGTCAATTAGATTAGTTCGAATCTTGAATAAAGGTTGTTCAGTTTTTTGAATACTACATATGCCTTCCTTCATGCCTAGTCAATATCCTGTCAAAGGTCATAGTAGGTTTGTTGTGATATCCACAAGGCTTGCTATGAAAATTGATATGCAATTATTTTGGTACATATTTTATGCTTTAGCATATTTGGATATGTTGCTTTATTGTGATATCCACAAGGACAGTATTTTTTAAATATGACTGTATGAAAATGAAGGATCTGACTTAACAAAAAAATACTATAGTTTGTTATGACATCGACAAGGTTATGATATTTTTAGAGGTAAAGATTATATTGAGAATTACATGAGATGCAATTGAAAAGATTTTCGTACCTTTGAACTCATTGAGATTTGTTGTGATATCCATAAGACTTCATTAAGTGATTAGGGTCTCAACCCCATTAAGAAATCAGATTAGGATTTCTCGTTTACCATAGGAGAGAGCTATGGTATTTGATAAAATAGTGAGAGACATAACTAGTTAAAAGACCTCACCTAGTTATGTATGTCAAACATGAGTGGTCTGCTTATACTATTATTCTTTACTTATGTAGATTTAAATCTATATTATGGCTTCTTTATTTTCACTGTATGAAATCATAAATAAGAATATGTTGATCGATCCAAACTATGTGGATTGATTGAGGAACTTGCAAATTAGGTTCGTACTGAAGAAAAACTCTGATGTTCTAGATATTCCTGACCCTGCATCGGTCAGCAATAATGTTTACAAAAATAAGAAGGCAAAAGATGATCACATGGATATTATCTATTCATTTTGTGGCCAATCTGGATATTGAAAGAATAATTGCAAGAATTATCTTGCAAGATTAAAGCAGGATGCGAGTACAGCACCAAAAGGTGTGTATATGATATAGACCTATTTTTCATTGAGTAGCTCAGACTCTGATATTTGGATATTAGATACTGTCTGTAGATAGTATATTTGTAATTCATTATAGCAACTACAAAATATCAAAGGTCTGAAAGATATGACCTTGAGTTTTATGGCACAAGTGGAGAGTCCATTAGCATAGAGGCTGTGAAAACCTATATGCTTGATTTGCCTTCGGATAAAATTTTAAAATAAAAAGACTGTTATTACATACCAAAGATCATTAGAAATATTATTTCTATATCTTTGTTATTAAAATAAGGTTATGAAATAAGGCTAATAGGAAATGGATGCTCTATTTTTTTTTCTAATAAATTTTATAGCAGTGGTTATATTGATAACAATCTTTTAATTCTTGCACTCAATGAAAATATTTTTTATATTGAAAGAAATATGAAAAGAAAAAGAGAAGATGTGAATATCACATATCTCTGATATTATTATCTTGGTCATATTAGTGAGTCAAGGATAAATAAGTTATACAAAATTTTTTTTTTTGATCCGTATGATTATAAATCATTGAAAACTTATGAATCTTATCTCATGGGTAAGATGATCAAGACTCTATTTCCTAAACATGGAGAGAGGGCAAATGAGTTGTTAGTCCTAGTACATACAGATGTATGTAGATCAATGATAACTCTGATCAAAGGAGGATACTCCTATTTTATCATCTTTATGGATGATCTATCAAGGTTTCGGATATGTGTATCTTATGAAACATAAATCGAAGCCTTTGATAAGTTCAAAAAGTATCAAAGTATGGTCAAAAAATAAACTAAAAAAAATATCAAGATTCTTCGATCTGATCGAGGAGGAGAATACTTATCCAGTAAATTTTTTGATCATCTTAAAAGTAAAGGTATTCTCTTTGAATGGACCCCTCCTTATAGACCCCAGTTAAATAGTGTAGCAGAAAGGAAGAATCACACTTTGATGGATATGGTGAGGTCCATGATGTATTTCATTGATCTCCTAATATCTTTTTAAGGATATGTCCTAGATACTGCCACATATATTTTAAACAGGATGCCTTCAAAGTCTGTTGCAAGCACACCATATGAGATATGGAAGAGAAGGAAGCCTAATCTTAAACATCTTAAGATTTGGGGCTGTCCTGCTTATGTCAAAAATATATTTGGACATAAGCTTAGTGCTAGATAGACAGGTATGGATTTGTAAGATATTCTAAGAAAATTAATGGATACTACTTCTACCACCATACTGAATAAAAGGTATTTATTAGTAGGCACGTCACTTTCTTGAAAAATAAATTCATCCAAGAAGGAGGCAGTGGGAGAAATATTGAACTTACGAAAGTTCAGAATCTACAAATAAATCCAGAAATACTTGTAATTGAACCGCAAGAAGATCTTCAATCAAAAATATCCCAGGATGAGGTACATCCATAATACATATCTCCTCTCTGAATGTCAGATAGAGTGCGTCAAGCATCTCTGATATATGATTTTTTCATTAAGAGTGATAATTCGATCAACATCATTCAGGATGATGATCTACTGACCTATTCGGAAGCTGTCATGAGTAGAGACTCAGACAGATGGTTGGAAGCCATAAAATTTAAGATGGACTCGATGTACACCAACCAAGTATGGACCTTTGTTGATGCACTTGAGGGTGTGACCCCAATGGAATGCAAGTGGATCTTCAAGAAAAAGATCGAAGCAGATGACCAAGTAGAAACCTACAAAGCTAGATTGATGGTGAAGAATTTCAGACAAAAGCAAGAAATTGACTATGATGAAACCTTCTCACTAGTGGCTATGCTCAGGTCCATCAGAATTTTGCTTGCTATAGTGGCATACTATGACTATGAGATCTGGTAGATGGATGTCAAGACTGCTTTCCTTAATGATAATTTTAAGGAAGAGGTTTATATAACTCAGCCAGAGAGATTTATCTCAAGTGGGAGGGCAAATCAAGTATGCAAGCTAAAAAAATTTATCTATAGATTGAAGCAGGCTTCGAGGAGCTGGAACATCCGATTTGATATGACAGTCAAAGAGTTTGATTTTATCAAAAATGAGGATGAACCATGCATGTATAAGAAGATAAGTGGGAGTACTATTGTCTTCTTGGTTCTGTATATCGATGACATACTGCTCATTGGGAATGATATCCCAATGATGCAATCGATCAAGACTTAGTTATCGATTAAGTTTTTCATGAAAGACTTGGGTGAAGCATCCTATATACTGGGTATAAAGATCTATAGAGATAGATCTAATAGGATGTAAGGCTTATCCCAGTTATTGTATATAGATCTTATATTAAAAAGATTTAATATGGAGACAAGTAAGAGAGTTTACCTACCTACAAGTCATGGTATATATCTCTCTAAGAAAATATGTCCTAAGACACCAGAGGAGAGGAAGAGGATGAATAAAATTCTTTATGCTTCGGCTGTGGGATCAATTATATATGTAATGCTATATATCAGGCCTGATGTAGCTTATGCTTTAGGCATAGCTAGCAGATTTTAGGCTAATCTAGAGGAGGATCATTAGAAAGCTGTGAAATATATTCTGAAGTACTTATTTTTCTCATATATGAAGGAGAATCAGAGTTAAAACTAGAGAGATATACAGATTCTAATTTTCAATCTGATCCAGATGATAGTAAGTCAATATCAAGATATGTATTTATCCTAAATGGTGGGGTAGTAAGTTGGAAAAGTTCAAAGCAATAGACAGTAGCTGACTTAACCACTGAGGCAGAGTGTATTGCTACTAGTGAAGCTGCTAAGAAAACTGTCTGAATGAAGAAATTCATCATGAAATTAGGAGTCATTTTTGAGATTGAAGGACCAGTGTCACTCTATTGTGATAACACTGGAGCCATTATTCAAGCTAAGGAACCTAGATCTCATCAAAGATCCAAGCACATCCTCAGATGCTTCCATCTCGTTTGAAAAATTACAGAGAAATAAGATATTGTCCTTGAATGAGTTGACATAAAAAATAATATAGCAGATCCATTCACTAAGGCCATACCACAGTCGCTATTTGATCGCCATCTTGATTGTATAAGATTGAAATACAAAGACGACTGGCTTTAGTGCAAGTGGGAGATTGAAAGAAGAGTGCCCTAAAAGTCAATCGCAAGTATATTGTGATGAAATTTTTCTTTATAATTTTTCAACTCATGTAATGACATTTATTATTTCATAATAAAATGAGGTATTGATTCATCATTTTAGTAGTATCTTATTAAGTCTAAGATTATGATGAATCCCAAAGATTAGGATAATGATTTTAAGAGACATGAATGGGTCATGCCAGTGAGACCTAAAATCTTAAAATTCTAATCTTAAATATTTTTGATCGTAGGAGTATTGAATCAGAGATCAATATTTTGGATAGATTGGTATATTTTATATATGCTCAACTAAGAGGGTGGCAGATCTCACTAGCCACTTGTGTGTGGGATACTAATATAAGCATGTGGGTACTCATTTAGAAATGAGTTCACTGAATTAACTTGATGATAGAGAACATCTTATGGAAGGCTTACTTACATATCAAAGATGGTTTTCTAAGTAAAAGTTGTGCAAGTGATCCTTAGATCTGAGATCACCATGGAATCTTATGCACATGAACCTATATTTTGGTTCATACCCAGGCATGGCATTAAGATATATACGGGATGTTCTGGATATGGTGGAGTGTGTATGAAGGTTATAAGTAGATCAATATAGAATCGATCACTCTTAGTAAGAGGAGATCGCATCCTATGTATTCTCATCTTTAGATGACTCAGAGAAAGTCTTTTGGCCAAAAGCAGGAAGGAGATTAGAAAGAGTTTCTAATTCTTCATTATCAGAGTCATCATTGGTTAATAGAGAATCGATATAAATATATATTTGAGTTCGACATGATTTCATACTCATAAATATATTCAGAATGCAAGGATGATCGAAGGATTGAATTGCACAGTAACTTGCCACTGAAGGATATCTTTGGTATTTTTATCAAATTTCATATCTTTTGGATAGTCATGATATGTTGCTAGATGTCAATCTTGACTTGTAGGTTTGATCAAATTAAACAGTTTAATTAGATCGTCAATTAGAAAGGATTTTAATTGTTGAACTCGGTTAGCTCGATTGGACCTAAATCCGTTAGATTGGAGTCGAATCAAATTAGGTCAACTTGCACCCGGACCTACTATTGGCTAGATGTGAAACCCAATAGGTCACACATATATAAAAATTAGCCAAGAATCCTTTTAATAATGTTGATTAAAATTTTGAATCCAATCAGGGTTTCTGAAAAGCATGCTAGCATGCGTGAAAATCTTAGCTCCTTGGGAGATCAATTTGATCTCATAACTTGCTAGTTTACTAACTCAATTTGGTGATCAATTGGATTACGTCGTGCCACCTAGAAGCAACCCAAAAAGGGGTGCCACATTTCAAGTTAACGCCAAATATCAAGAGTCCTCTTGGATGAGGACTCTTGGTGCAAATAAAAGGACTCGTGCGCATGTTGGTGTGAGTAGAAGAAAGAGTCCTTCTAGCTTGGGATTCAGACGTGTGTGGTAGCCCACATCACCCTCCATCCTCTAGCACATCTCAAAGCATGAGATATAATTTTTTTTGAAAAATATGGGGTGGAGAAAAATTAGAAAGAACGAAGGTCTTTGCGCATGCATGGTGAAGTCTCATGACTCCTCGCATTTTGAAGAGTTCTTCTATCGATCAAATATGATTAAAATAGAATGCCACCTATTAGATAATGTTCCTCTTTTAATAAGCTTTTATATAGATATTTATTTGGAATCTTTTCAGATATATTAGAAGGATAAACGGATGCCAGAAGCCCCTCCTCGCGTGCACACGTGCGATGATAAGGGATCGCATGAAGAGATGCGAGATGGCATCCTTCCATGCAAGTTTTTTCTCTCTTATTAGGTGATCTAGAATTTAAGACAAAGTCTAATTAGGTCCAGACAAGGGTTGGGAAGGTTCTAAAGAAGGGAATTTAGAAGTTCAGAAGAGATTCTAAGAGGGTCAAGTTAGGTTCTTGGAGAAACCTGATCAATACGAGGCTAATCGTGTTCTAGGAGCTAAAACTTTTGAAGCAAGGTGAAGGAGGAGCGCTGTCTTTGATTCGATTTTTGTGTGGATCATCATTGGAGGGCAGACACTTGGATGCCTCGTAAAAATTAAGATTAGTGCCATAGGTATTCTTTTTATCCAAGTTTACATTAATTTACTTTGATTGTTATAGTTAAGAATTTTTGGACATTAGGATTTATGGTGCGTCAGATGTTTTGAATAAAAATTTTAAGCACCTAGCCCTTTCGCTGTGCCATCAGAACCCAACAGATTTTGCTAAATTGAAATATAGTGATGCATTATCTCTTATAATCTGAAGGGATCAATTCTATCTTGATCCACGTACAAACTTTGCAAGTACTTGACTGTACCAAGTAGCCTTTCGTCATTGCATTAGAAATACAGATTGTCTGGCATCAAAGCATAGTGAGTTACTTGCAAGTCACTATGGTGATCTCAGGTTAAAGAGACATTTACACCCATATACTTCACGAGCTACTCTTGATAGTAGAGCACTCCGCAGGTGAGTCACTTAGTCAGTGACAATATACCCTTACATCTCATCTGTATGCCATACCAATGCTTCCATACTCTTTGGTTGTGGGACAACCAACCTATTATAGGGAAGGAAATAGTTTCTCTCCAGAATGCTCAGTTTGTATCTAAATTTTTTTTTTTAATATTCTACTTATTTAAGAAATAAATTCTTACCTGAATCACAGTGGAACCAGATATCAAATCTCAAATTATCTGATGTAAACCTTCATGGAGGTCTGGATGTGCAGACCTTCTACTTCGCATGCACGCCAAATGTCGCAGGAAAGTAGGATGAACTCCAATCCAATTATCTTCGCAACACAATTAATTGAGAGATGAGATATGCTAGTGTGACTCCTCAAACTAGCAGGTGGGACACCCAAAGAGACCCCACACCCAAAGGAAGAGGGGCGGCAAAAAGGGGAGAGGCCAAAGGGAGGAAGGGACCTCTCTCTCTTCTCACTTCTCTCTCTCTCTCTCCTCTCAATCTGATTTGTTTGCTATTTACTATTGCATCCATAGGTAAAAACTCTCTCTATTTTTAGATGATTCTCATGACCCAATGAGAGTAGGACTCCTAACTCAAATCTGATTTAAATCGATCTAATACTCATGAAAGAAGGATTCCTACATGAGATAGAATTGCCATCACTTATGACATCCACTTTGCTCCCACTCCCACACCCACTTGGGATACCCCAAATAAGCACCAAACCAGATTTTGGTAATCCTTCATGAGGGGATATTCCTAGTACAAGTGAGAATACTCATAGCTCATCCAAAATAGGTCCAATTCAAATCTGATTCGAAGCTGGATCGAAATAATTTTGAAAGACTGTTAATCTCAAACTCTTTAGGACTTTTGTACCAAGTCTAACTTAGATTTTGGATCTATTTAAGTCTAATTAATTCAAAACTAATCTAAACTTAATTAGCACTTAAATCTAATCTTTTATATGCTTCATAGATCATAGATCAGAAACTGTTCATCTCCGGGATCGAACCTGAACCTGATGTGTAGTGCTAGCTAGACAAAGTCAACTCTTCAATCTCATTTGACCCATAACTTAATTCTCAATCAAGTTAACTTATATATTCAATCAAGTCTAGTACTTTCAAATGAGACATATAAACATAGGTCAATTTTTTTTTACTTTGTCTGACTTATGTGCGTGACTCCATAGGTTCAAATACTAAGCTGGTAGCATAGGAACTAATTCCTGTACTAATCGAGATACCACCTAGCAATGGTTTTCGATGTCTAGATAGGTCAAATTATCATAAAAAAATATTTCAGAACCCATATACATGGTTACCACATAATTCATCCTTTTGATCCTGAATGCTCTAGGATGATCTCAGGTTAACTGTCAACTGAGATTGCTTCATCCGCATTGTATTTCAACCTTTCAAATCCATCTCATGGATTATCCTGGCCAAAATTTTACTAAATTAAAATACAGCGATACATTAACCCTAATAATCCAGAGGGATCAATCTCATCTTGATTTACACACAGACTTCATAAGTACTTGACTGTACCCAGTAGCCTTCTGTCATTGCATTAGAAATCCAGATAGTCCGATACCAAAGTACAGTGAGTTGCTTGCAAGTCACTATGGTGATCTCAGGTCGAAAGGATACTTACACCTATGTGTTTCGCGAGCAGCTCTTGACAACAGAATGCTCAGCAGGTGAGTCATCTATTCAGTGATGATGTACCCCTACATTTTACCTATGTCATACTAGTGTCACCACACTCTTTGGTTAAGAGGACAACCAACCCATATGGCATACAACGACCTCCACTTGATAAACGTCATCATCCCGTAATGACGTATCATTTGATCGCAAACATGTTTAAGAACTATACGATAAATCCTTTCTTTATCGTACACTAGCATAGTTCTAGGGACTTCATCACAGTACAAAAGTTCAAAGAAGATGTTACTTTATGATAAAAAAATATCAAAATAATTTTTATTCATTAAATAATAATTCATATAGAAGAATGAACTCAATCATCAAACGATTGATTTGAAGACACAATTTCCAACAACTCTCACTTGGACTAAAGCCAAATGGGACAGTATCTTATACCCATCTTTCATTTGAAGTCCTCGAACTCTTTGATCCTAAGAGCTTTAGTGAAGGGGTTGGTTAGGTTCTCTTTTTCGTCAATCTTCTGAAGTTTGATGTCACCATGATTCACGATCTCTCACACCAGATGATAGCAGTGTAGAACATTGCAGCAACTGATGCAGCAATGTATTCTGCTTCGCATACAGAATCGGCCAGAGTATGTTGCTTGGAACTCTTGCGGCAAATAGCTCTTCCATTCAGAGTAGATACGTAGTTCGATATATTTTTTCTATCATCATAATCTGACTGAAAATTAGAATCAGTATATCCCATAAGTTTCAGATCAGTGTCTCCATAGATAAGCCATTGGTCTTTAGTATTTCTCAAATACTTAAAAATTGCTTTCACAATCTTCTAATACTTTTTGTTGGATATAAAATACCCCCAGTCGAAGTTTGTAAAGACCGACCCTTCCAGGACTTTTCCGACTTCCGACCTTGTGTGGCATCTTTCTGAACTCCCTCGATCGTTTGAGCTTCCATAACACCATCCGGACTTCTTCGATAATGAGCTTCCTCATTCATCTATTGGATTGCTTCAAACACCCTCTGGACTCCACTATCGACCGATTTTCTACGATGATCGGCTATTCTCCGAATCTCTTCCCAACTTCTTCCGACCACGGATGACTCTACTCCAAACTTCGTCAGTGCCCGAGCTTCTCCGACAATAGAATTTCTACAGTAACCAGACTCCATCCAAGTTTCTACGGTGGTCGACCACCTTCTAGATTCCATCTGAGCTCCTACGAGAATCGAATTTCAGCCGAACTCCCACAGTGGAGGGATCCCAGACGAATTTCGACAATGAAAGGGCTCCACCAGCATGAAAGGGCTCCACCAGTCGGATCTCTACTCCGAACTTCTACTGCAAATGATCTACTTCAGATCTCTACTATGGACTTCAGTCGAGCTTCTTCATAGCCGGATCCCAACCGAGCTCTTATAATGGATGGATCCCAGACGAGCTTCTACAACGGGGCAGACTCCATCAGTCAGGTCACTACGCCGAGCTTCTACAGTAAGAAATCTCCATCCGAGCTTCCGTGACAACCAATCTTCGATCAAGCTTCTACAATAAGCGGCCTCCTTTTAGTCTTCTGCAAGAACCAGACTCCATCCGAACTTCCACAGCGGATGGATTCCGGAAGAGCTTCTACAACAGACAAGCTCCAGCAGCTGGATTTCTACAACGGCCGATCGCCTCCAGCGGACGAACCTCCCCAGCCATCAGCCTTCAATAGCATCAGTCAGACTTCCATAATGCCATCCAGACTTCCATAGGATCCTCAGACTCCTCCAGTGGACGAACCTCCCCAACGCCATCCGAAGTCCACTGCCGATCGACCCTCCACCAGATTCTTCATGAAATCGGACTTCTCCGACGGATAATCTTCAGACGAGCTTCCACATCAGGCAAATCCCAGATGGACTTCTCTAGCAATTAGACTCCTATCGAACTTCACCAACAGAAAGTCTCCATCTGAGCTTCTACAGCAGATGACTCCCACCTGTAGCTTCAGCGCCCAAGGCATCCGACAACAATAGACTCGTCAGCAATCTCAGAAACATCCGAGCTTCTCCTGGATGGCTGAGATAGAGAGCCATTCTTCTTCATCAGATGTCCCAGCCAAACTTCAGCCGTCAGGCCCGAACTCTCTGGCAAGTCACGATAATGGCCACTACCCCACTCCACTCTCTGTAACAGGTTCCACGCGGCTCCACTACTCTCTGGCAAGTCGTGACAACGAACACCACTCCACGTGGCCCTGAACGTCCTCTGATGCCACTATCCTCCGTAACAAACTTTGCGTTGTCCTGAACGGCCCACTACCAGGCGGTTACAGATGTCGCTGTCAATTAGTTATGCTCTCCATCTATAAAAAGGGATCCTCAGATACGTTCTTCTCTAAGCTCTAAACTCTGTCTCAAAATTTTGCTAAAATTTTTACTTGAGCACTCCATTTCTGTTGAAGCAGAGTACTGATTTGAGCATTGGAGGATCTTGCCGGAGTACTCCCAACTCTGATTTAGACTTCCCTTGCAGGTCCCGATGGCGGCCGCGGTCATCCCAGCTCCAGCTTCTCTAGCTTCGACAGAATTCTACTCCAACAGAATTGACACTAGAGGAAGGGCCTGTGTCTTCGCAGTACCCTTGTTCTTAAAGGAGTGCCCAACGAGACTGTCTTTGGTCATCTTCTCCGACATCCTCTTCTCCTTCTCTTTCTAGATCTCCACGTGATGCCTCCTTGAAAGGCATCCACCAGGTGATCCACGGCCTCTGCGGCCAGATCTCAGTGAGCTCCACAAGATCTGATCTCGTCTCCAGCTTTCCAGGCTCCTCCTCCTCCAGCAACGACAGTCGGCATGGAGCAGTTCGACCTACTAGTTCAGCAGGTCAGAGGCCTCACCGAAGCAGTGCAGGCCATGCAACAGTCGTAGGCGTTAGTGCGGTTAGAAATAGCATCATTGGAGTTTCAAAATCCGACAGTAGGGTGGGCCACTTGGGTCAGTCGCCCTGTCTTCCCTGGAAAGGGGAATTCGAGGGTGGAGAGCCCTCAGTCTGATCATGATTCCACCCCCGGAGGATTCCTACCTCCATTCTGCCAGAAGACCCTCGAGACTCACAATCGATAGGACCTCCTGGATCAAAGGCTCCAGAAGAGCTCTGCCGTGCTCCTCCTGCTTATGGTGAGGATATCTGTACTGACCCTCCTTTCTCTCAAATGATCATACAGGAACCGATCCTGGCAAACTTCTAGCTCCCCCAATTCGAAAGCTATGACGGGACCTCAGATTCGATTGACCACCTGGAGGTCTTCTGGACAATGATGCTGCTCCATGGCATGCCAGACACCATCCTGTGTCGAGCTTTTTCATCCACTCTGAAGGGAGCAGCAAGGAACTGGTACTCGACGCTGAAGTCGGGTACTATCTTTTCTTTTGACCAGATGAGCCACCAGTTTGTGGCTCATTTTGTTAGCAGCCGGCATTCCCAGAGAGGTTCTGAGTCCCTTATCAACATCAAGCAGAAGGAGGGAGAATCCATCCAAACCTATGTCAACCAATTTAACGCCACCGCATTGGAGGTCCGAAACTTGGACCAATCGGTTGCAATGGCTGTCCTAAAGAGCAGTCTTCAAAAGAATGATCTTCTGTTCTCCTTAAAAAAGAAGTATTCCAGGGACTTCACTGATTTGCTGGCTCAAGCCGAAGGATATGCCCGAGCAGAGGAAGCCTTCAAGTCGAAGGACGAGGAGGCCGCGAAGGAGCGACAAGCAGGTGGCTCTAGTAAGCCCGCAGCTGAAAAAGGGCCAAGTGAAGCTCGGCCATGATCTCAGACTCCTCTCGGGCACAGGCATGTCCGGACTCCTCCTCGAGCTCGTAAGCAGAGGAGCCCAGATCGCAGAATTCGATGGGGCTCTCCCCCAGGAAGATTCCACAGCTACGCCCCTCTCAATGCTCCAAAAGCTCAGGTGCTGATGGAGATGAGGGAGTAGCTACCGAGGTCGGAAAGGATGCGTTCGCACCCCAGAAAGCACAACCCAAACAAAATTTGCCTCTATTATCATGACCACAGCCACGACACGGAGGAATGCATTCAGCTCCGAGATAAAATCGAGGAGCTCATCAGGCGGGGTCGGCTCGACAGATTCATCCGATGCTGGCCTAAAGGTAAGGAGGATCGATCGAGGGCCCTGCCACAATCGAAGCCACCAAGGAGGGAAGAACAGCCTGGAGATCAGCCTCCAATCGAGATCATCAACACCATCTCTGGAGGGCCCCAGAGGAGAGCGGCCAGTGGATCAGTCGGACCGCTCAAGCGGCAAAGAACTGAAGGACCTATAACCTTTACTGAAGAAGATGCCCGGGAGATCCAATTCTCCCATAATGATACGGTTGTAGTTTCTTTAAATATTGCTGATTATGATGTACGTCGCATTCTTATTGATAGTGGAAGCTCGATTGATATTTTATTTTACGATGCATTCTCAAAAATATCCATCCCTGATGGTCGGCTAGGGCCGATTGGCTCCCCGTTGGTAGGGTTTACTGGCGATGCTGTGCCAGTGGAGGGAATAATAACTTTAATTGTAGTTGCAGGTCGGTATCCAAAATAATCTAGAGCACTAGTGGATTTCCTGGTAGTGAGGGCGCCGTCTGCCTACAACGCAATTCTCGGCCGACCTGGCCTTAACGCCCTCTGAGCTGTAGTATCGACCTACCATTTGAAATTGAAATTTCCTACTAGTCAGGGGGTCAGAGAAGTCAGAGGAGATCAAGCTCTGGCAAGACATTGCTATAATATAGCCCTACAAAGAAGTGGTCAGCCTGACCCCTGTCCGGTTGATGGATTGGACACCCGTGATGACCTGACTGAAAAATGGGGTGAGCTAATGAAAGATCTTGTCTCAATTCCTTTGAATGATGAGAATGAAGAGCATGTGGTGAAGATCGGCTCCAATTTGGGGAAAGAGGTGCAGACACAGCTTATCAATTTCCTACAAAAGAATGTGGATGTTTTTGCTTGGCCTCTGGCGGACATGCCAGAGATCGATGCTGAAGTTATGGAACACCATCTGGCTATTGATCCCAAATGGCAATAGCCGAGGAAGTTGATAAACTTTTGAAAGCCGGATTCATCAGAGAGGTCAACTATTCGAGCTGGGTTTCCAATGTGGTCCTGGTTAAGAAGGCGAACGATAAATGGAGGATGTATATAGACTTCAAAAAGCTGAATAAAGCCTGTCCGAAGGACAGTTACCCTCTATCCAGAATTGATCAATTAGTGGATGCAACCACGGGCCACGAGCTTCTCACTTTTATGGATGCGTTCTCCAACTACAATCAAATCAGTATGGCGCCAGAGGATGAAGAAAAAATTACTTTTATTACTAACTATGGCCTTTATTGTTATAGGGTCATGCCTTTTGGCCTCAAAAATACAGGGGCGACCTATCAGCGGCTGGTAAACAAGATCTTCAAAGGGCAGATTGGCTGCAACATGGAGGTCTACGTGGATGATATGCTTGTAAAAAGTAAATCCTCGATGAACCACGTCGCCAATCTTGAGGAGACCTTCAGCGCCCTCCAAAAATATAAGATGAAGCTGAACCCAGCCAAGTGTGCTTTTGGAATAACCTCAGAAAAATTTTTGGGCTTTATGGTATCGGGGCGCAGGATCGAAGCAAATCCAGAAAAGATTCATACCATCCAGGAAATGATCGCCTCGAAGTCAATAAAGGAAGTTCAGTGCCTTACTGGGAGAGTAGCGGCTCTAAATCGCTTCATCTCAAGATCGGCCGAGTGGTGCCTACCTTTCTTTCAGACCCTCAAGCAGTCGAAGAACTTCTGTTGGACCACTGGATGTCAGCAAGCGTTCGAAGAGCTGAAGAACTACCTCCGCTCATCTCCACTATTGGCAAAGCCCGAGCCTGGAGAGGAGTTGTTCCTGTACCTGGCGGTCTCCCCTGTGGCCCTCACAGCAGTTCTGATTAAGGAAGAAGCAAAAATTCAACGATCGATCTACTACATAAGCCGAGTATTGAGAGATACCGAAACCAGGTATACTAAGTTAGAAAAACTGACTTACACCTTGTTGATTGCAGATCGAAGGCTCCGACCTTACTTCCAAGGACACACCATAACACTGCTCACTGACCAGCTGATCAAGGCGGTTCTGCATCGAGCGGATGCCTCTGGGAGAATAGCGAAATGAGCAGTCGAGCTCACGGAGTTCGACATCGACTATTGACCTCAATCGATGATAAAAGCCCAGATATTAGTAGACTTTGTGGTGGAATGCACTATCCCGGAAGAGGCCAAACTTGGACGAGATGAAGCCGACAACCCAGGGCTCTAGCCAAACTCCCCTGAAGAAAGAGCAGATCTCCCTGATGGTTTTTGAGCCCTCTACATGGACGGTTCCTCCAACATGTCAGGCGTAGGCGCGGGCCTGATCTTGGTCAATCCAGATAGAATTATCATAGAGTATGCGCTGCACTTCGAGTTCCCTGCGACAAATAATGGAGCAAAAAATGAAGCTTTGATTATAGGACTGAAGGTCGCCAAAGAATTAGAAGTAGATCAGCTTCAAGCCTACAGTGACTCTCAATTAGTAGTGGAATAGGTCAGCAAAAATTATGAAGCTCGGGAGGACAGTATGGCCAAGTATCTCGAAAAGGTAAAGGAGATCATCCCTACCTTCGACAGCTTCGACATCAGGCAGATCCCAAGAGCAGAAAATACCAGGGCCGACCTTCTCTCCAAATTGGCTACACTGGCTCCGGCTGAACTGTCTAAGGAAGTCTTCTTCAAAGTTCTGAAGCGCCCAAGTATGGAAGAATCACAATTTGTGATGGAGATCAGCCATGAACCTAGTTAGATCGACCCACTATTTGCATACCTCAAGGATGGGGTTCTTCCTCCTGATGCAAAAGAAGCTCGGAGGCTTAGGAACCAGGCCTCCCGATATATCCTTTACGAAGGCAAGCTATACAAGAGGTCGTACTATTTGCCCCTCCTGAAATATCTCCGGCCTTCTGAAGCTGACTTCACCTTGAAGGAGGTACATGAGGGAGCCTGTGGAAGTCACCTGGGGGTCAGATCTTTATCCCACAAGCTGCTCCGACAAGGCTATTACTGGCCTACCATGTACCATGACTCCGTCGAATTGGTCAGAAGATGTGATCGATGTCAGAGATATGCAAATATACAAAGGCAACCTGCCTCTGAACTTACACCATTGAGTGCCCCATGGTCGTTTGCGCATTGGGGGATGGATATCGTCGGACCTTTTCCTAGGCATCCGGGCAGCGGAAGTTCCTCCTGTGGCAATAGACTATTTCACCAAATGGGTCGAAGCTGAAACCTTGGCAAAAATCACAGAAGCTAAAGTGCAGGACTTCATCTGAAAGTCAATTGTTTGTAGGTTCGGCTTACCCAGAACCCTCATTACTGATAATGGGCGGCAATTTGCTGGAGCAAGGTTTGCTGAATTTTGTGAGGACCTAAATATCTCCCATAACTTCACTTCGACAGCTCATCTGCAGGCAAACGGTGAGGCCTAGGTGACTAACAGGACTCTGTTGCAAGGTATCAAGGCGAGACTTGAAAAAGCAAAGGAAACTTGGGCAGATGAGTTTTATCATGTGTTATGGGCATACCGAACTACTCAAAGATTGCCCACAGGGGAGACCCCCTTTGCCTTAGCCTTCGGGACAGAAGTCGTGATCCTGATTGAACTCAAGCTTCCGTCGGTGCGAGTCGTGGCATTCGACGAGCAGCGCAACCCACAGGATCTCAAGGCCAACCTCGACTTGTTTGAAGAAAAGTGGAAGACAGCTCAAGTTCGGATGGCGGCTTACAAGCAGAAAGTAGCCCACTACTACAATTCTCGGGTCAAAAGCAAAGCCTTCAGAGCAGGAGACCTGGTACTTCGGCGAGCCGCTGTCTCACAACCTCAGAATCAAGAGAAACTTGCCCCAAACTGGAAAGGCCCGTATGAAGTCAAGAAGGTAGTCCGGCCCGGAACATACTATATAAAAGAGCTCGAAGGAGCAGAGCTTTTGCGACCATGAAATTCGAAAAATCTGCGAATGTATTACCAATAGCTTTGCCTTAAATAAAAGTTTCATATTTGCATTTTTTTTTAGCATGAGTTTATAACGACAGGAAGTAACTCCCTCATACAATCGAAATTAAGCATGTTAGGAAGAGGAGAAAAACCTCGTCCTAACATGAGTAAAGTCGAAGGCCCGATCACTTAAAGATCGGATGGGGGGAGAGGCCCTTGCAAGGGCCCTTATGTGCCCCCACAGCCTTGTTAGGAACAGGAGGAGAACCTCATCCTAACATGAGCAAAGTTAAAGGTCCGATTACCTAAAGATCAGATGGAGGGAGAGGCCCTTGCAACGGCCTTTATGTGCCCCCACAGCCTTATTAGGAACAGGAGGAGAACCTCATCCTAATATGAGCAAAGTCGAAGGCCCGATTACTTAAAGACTGGATGGGGGGAGGGGCCCTTGCAACGGCCCTTATGTGCCCCCACAGCCTTGTTAGGAACAGGAAGAGAACCTCATCCTAACATGAGCAAAGTCAAAGGCTTGGTTACTTAAAGACCGGATGGGGGGAGAGGCCCTTGCAACGACCCTTATGTGCCCCCACAGCCTTGTTAGAAATAGGAGGAGAACCTCATCCTAACATGAGCAAAGTCGAAGGCCCGGTTACTTAAAGACTGGATGGGGGGAGAGACCCTTGCAACGGCCCTTATGTGCCCCCACAGCCTTGTTAGGAACAAGAGGAGAACCTCGTCCTAACATGAGCAAAGTTGAAGGCCTAATTACTTAAAGACCGGATGGAGGGAGAGGCCCTTGCAACGGCCCTTATGTGCCCCCACCGCCTTGTTAGGAATAGGAGGAGAACCTCATCCTAACATGAGCAAAGTCGAAGGCCCGATTATTTAAAGACCAGATGGGGGGAGAGGCTCTCGCAACGGCCCTTATGTACCCCCACGGCCTTGTTAGGAATGAGAGGAAGACCTCATCCTAGCATGAGCTGAAATTGGCTACGTTGGGGACAGGAGGAGAACCTCGCCCTAACACAAACAAAGATCCGATCAATCAGGATCGGATGAAAAGAACAGCCTCCTCAGCGGCTTTCCTACATCCCCATAACCCCGCTAAGAGCAGAGGGAAAATCCTCACCCAAATAGAAAGAAAAAGGGAGATAAGAAGGGAAGGCGACGAACTACACCAGCAATAAGTGAAAAACAAACTACGTCAAAGACACGAGGGATCTCGTCTTAACGAGGAAGGATATTCCTATCAAAAATCCTCAGTCGCTAAGAGGAAACTCAACACAGGCCGTAGAGAAATAGACAAAAGAAGTTCGGTAAATAATAACTCAATACAAGATGAAGTGTACATTACAAAGCCTCGAAGGCCAAAAAAGAGAAACGACAAGAAAAAAAAAATACATGGAAGGATGAAAGATAAAAAAAAAAGGGGGGCTCCAAGGAAGCTCAGCTTCTTCCAACTTCGAGTTCTCGGTTCCAGTCCTTATTAGATTGCTTTGAGTTTTCGACTTCTTCCTCCAGTTCCATCTTTCTCAGCAGCATCTCTCGGTACATTTGGTGGAACCGTCAGCTTTCGCCCTCTGACTCCCGAAGTCTCTTCCTCAGAATCTCGGACTCCACCTCGGTATCTTTGATCGCCTGCTGCTCGTGGACCAACTGAATCTTCAGCCACTGTAGTTCGGCCTCCTCCCACCTAAGGGCCACGGATAGTTCTTCTATGGTCCTCCTCAAGGAACAGAGCTCGTCGGAGCCTTGTGCAGAGGCTAGCTGGACTCTCTCAGACAACTACCTCTGAAGGCGGGCAACTTTGTCGGTCGCCGTCTTGAGCTTCTTTCGATAGTCCTCTATTTGCCTGCACTAGCCGACCTCATCCTAACATGAGCTGAAATTGATTATGGTAGGAACAGGAGGAGAACTGATAAACACTTAATTTAAATTATTTAAAATAGAAAATTATATTTAATTTATTTTATTTATTAAGAATTTGATGCTTCTTTTTATGTTTTACAGGAAAGGTGATCGTTGATACAAAGAGTCCAATTTGCAGATCAAAAAGACTCAAGTTTGAAGAAAATTGGACTTAAAACAAAATTAAAATAAAAAAAAGATGCATACGGTATTATAGAAAATGAAGATACTATGCAAGAAATCCAAAAAAGATATAGGCATCATTTTAAAGAAACAAAAGTTTCTTTTGGGTAATCAAAAAAAAGGAGCGCTTCCTAAAAGCTAACGCGCGCGCGGCATCGCGGCAGTGGGGGCGCGGGTGCGCGGGCGCAGGCGCGAGGCAGGCGGGTTCGTGGGGAGTGATGCTGGCGGACACAGTGGCGAACAGATGCTTATTAAAAGGAAAAAATATGATATTTGGAAATACTTCAAGAGGAAGAATTTGTATTTTCTTTATCTGCTTGTGATCTTTCCATCTCATCCATCCATCTTTTAGTCCTTAGTATTTTCTTTAGTCCCACATCGAAAAATCATGTAAAACTCCTCCCTCCTAACACCTATAAAAAGGCTCTTGTACTCCCATTTGAGGGAGCTCAGAAATTCTTCTAGAGCCTTGCATAGAGGAAAAGAAAGGGACTACTCTATGAGCAGCTAGGCTAGCAGTCTCGGGAGTGGAGAAGAAATTTTGTAACGATATAGAGTGGGTTTATTATTCTAAACTTTCTTGTATTTCTTTATATGCAATAAAGATTATGTTTTTTATTTAAATCGTCATAAGTTCTTTATTTGCTCTCTTTCATATGCTTTTATTTATGCTTTCCTGTTAGATTAATATTAGGAACAACTTTTACTTTTTGGAGACGTGCCGTGATCTATGGGTACGGAGCGTGTTGAGGAAAGAAGAGTTGTTTACCTAGTACTTTTCGGAGACACACCATGATCTACGGGTACGGAGTGTGCCGAGAAAAGATAGGTATTTTTCCTAAGATTAATCGCATCTATTTAAATATAAAAAAAGAGATACAACTCTACTAGTGCAAAATTAATTCAAAACTTTCGAGCTCTTTATTTTCTAATTACATCAATTTTAAGATAATTTATTCTCTAAATCAAAACAACACTTCTTTCTTTTATTTTGTAATCTCAACTTAGCCCAAGGTCCCTGAGGATATGATCTCGACTCATCCTACCTACGTAGTGAGTAGAGTTATTTTTGGTGTTATCAATGACTAGCATCAAGAACCTCATCCTGACACAAACGAAGATCTAGCCATTTGAGGTCGGATGAAGGGAAAAGCCCCTCAGCAACTCCTCTACACCCCTACAATCCCGTTAGGAGCAGAAGGGAAAACCCTCACCCTAACACAAAAAAGAAGAGGAAAAAGTGACAAGCTACACCAAAAAAAAAAATATAATAATGAGCTGCATCCGGGGTTCAAGGGACCTCGTCTCAGTGGGGAAGAAAATCTTTGTCGAAAATCTTCAGTCCCTAAGAGCAAATTAATACGTCGATTACCAGGAAGAATCTTCAAACAAAGTTGACGTCGAATAGGACGGAAGACAAAAGAAGTTCGGTAAACGACCACTTAATGCAAGAAGGGACAAGGTAACGGAAAATTTTCTTTTCATTTCATTGGCAAAGTGCACGTTACAAAGCCTTTGAAGGCCAAAAAAAAAAAAAAAAACTCTAAGGAAGCTCGGCTTCATCAGACTTCGAACTCTCGGTTCTAGCTATCGTCAAGGATTACTTTAAGTACCTGACTTCTTCTTCCAGTCCCCCTTTCAGATTAACAATTACTCCAGCATTATCTTCAAAGTACATGTAGACGCCATCCTTTCTGTGCCATGGCTTCCGCTGCCTCACGATGACGGTGGGCATGACCTTCTTTCTGAGATCAGGTTTCCCCTCCTTTCTGACCTCTTCTTCCAGTCCCCCTTCGGCTTCCCCCTTCCGTAGGATCGGGAAGCACTCGCGGTCGAAGATGTGCCACAAGCGGGCTCTGGGCGATCAAGGCAAAATACGGTCGGATCTGTCTCTTCTACCCTCGCCTTCTTCACTGACCCGAAAGTTGCAGCGCCTTCCCTCTTGTGGGCTTTAAGACTCTTGGCTAACATCCGAGCCGCGTCCGCACCCATATCTACAATGAAGGAGGATCGGCACAGTCTATAAATAGAGCCACGGAAACAGAGAAAGTTCTGGAGCTAACCTAGGTTGGTCTGAGAGATGCAGAGATGCAGAGATGGGGATGACTCAAAGGACGCCTAAGGCCAAGAAGGACGCTAAGGAAGAACGGAACTCTCAGGAAGAAGTAGGGACCGAAGAAACTCCCGTGCAAAGTGAGATCCCCGAAGGGGGAAGGCGGATTTAAATAGGCGACAGGATCCGGTGCAATAATGATTGCAGGACTCCTCTGGCTAGTCCATAACCGCTGTGTGGCCCACTCACCGTGGCAAGCGGCTGACAACTGGTAAAACTATTATTGCACCGTACCTAGGGCAGCGCTCTGGCGGGAATTCCAAAAAGAAAAAAATTTTTTCGAAAAAGCTCCAGTACCAGCGTGCCGAACGTCAAAATATCTAGAAAAAACTAAGTATAGAAATCGAGGGGGATAACTTCGGCTGTGAAAAATTTTTCTATACTTCCTTCATTCGAAATCCGAACTCGAAAGTAGGGGGACTGGTGTTGGGGTATAAAATACCCCCAGCCGAAGTTTGTAAAGACCGACCCTTCTAGGACTTTTCTGGCTTCTGACTTTGTGTGGCATCTTTTTGAACTCCCTCGACCGTCCGAGCTTTCATAACACCATCCGGACTTCTCCAACGATGAGCTTCCTCATTCATCTATCGGATTGCTCCAAACACCCTCTGGACTCCGCTATCAGCCGATTTTCTACGATGATCGGCTATTCTCTGAATCTCTTTCAAACTTCTTCCGGCCACGGACGACTCTACTCCGAACTTCGTCAGTGCCCGAGCTTCTCCGACAATAAAATTTCTACAGTAACCAGACTCCATCCAAATTTTTATGGCGGTCGACCACCTTCTAGATTCCATCCGAGCTCCTACGAGAACTGGATTTCAGCCAAACTCCCACAGTGGAGGGATCCCAGATGAGTTTCAACAACGAAAGGGCTCCACCAGTCGGATCTCTACTCTGAACTTCTACTGCAAACGGTCTACTCTGGATCTCTACGCCGGATCCCAACTGAGCTCCTACAATGGACGGATCCCAGATGAGCTTCTACAACGAGGCAGACTCCGTCAGTCAGGTCACTACACCGAGCTTCTATAGTAAGAAATCTCCATCCGAGCTTCCATGACAACCGATCTTCGATCGAGCTTCTACAATAAGCGGTCACCTTTCAGCCTTCTGCAAGAACCAGACTCCGTCTGAACTTCCATAGCTGATGGATTCCGGATGAGCTTCTACAACAGACGGACTCCAGCAGCTGGATTTCTACAACGGCCGATCGCCTCCATTAGACGAACCTCCCCAGCCATCAGCCTTCAATAGCGTCAGCCGGACTTCCACAATGCCATCCAGACTTCCACAGGATCCCCAGACTCCTCCAGCGGATGAACCTCTCCAACGCCATCCGAAGTCCACCGTCGGTCGACCCTCCGCCAGATTCTTCATGAAATCAGACTTCTCCAGCGGATAATCTTCAGACGAGCTTCTACATCAGGCAAATCCCAGACGGACTTCTTTAGCAATCGAACTCCTACCGGACTTCACCAACAGAAAGTCTCCATCCGAGCTTCTACAGCAGATGACTCCCACCTATAGCATCAGTGCCCAAGACGTCCGACAACAGTAGACTCGTCAGCAACCTCAAAAATATCCGAGCTTCTCCCAGATGGCTGAGACAGAGAGCCATTTCGCTTCATCAGACGTTCCAACCGAACTTCAGCCGTCAGGCCCGAACTCTCTGGCAAGTCACGACAATGGCCACTACCCCACTCCACTCTCTGTAACAGGTTCCACGTGGCTCCACTACTCTCTGGCAAGTCGCGACAACAAACACCACTCCACATAGCCCTGAATGCCCTCTGACGCCACTACTCTCCGTAACAAACTTCACGTGATCCTGAACGGCCACTACCAGGCGGTTACAGATGTCACTGTCAATCAGTTACGCTCTCTATCTATAAAAAGGGACCCTCAGATACATTTTTCTCTAAGCTCTAAACTCTGCTAAAATTTTTACTTGAGCACTCCATTTCTGTTGAAGTAGAGTACTGACTTGAGCGTCAGAGGATCTTGTCGGAGCACCCCCAACTTTGGTTTAGACTTCCTTTGCAGGTCCCGACGGCGGCCGCGGTCATCCCAGCTCCAGCTTCTCCAGCTTCGGTGGAATTCTGCACCAACACTTTTCATTCAGATCAGACTGGTACCTACTCACTACTCCTAATGAATAGGCCACATCCGGCCTCGTACATATCATAGCGTACATGATAGATCCCACTACTGAAGCATATGGTATTCTACTCATGCACTCTTTTTCCTTAGGAGTTATCGGACAATCCTTCTTGAAAAGAGTAATTCCATGGTTTATCAGAAGATAGCTTTTCTTGAAATTATCCATGTTAAACTGCTTCAACAAGGTATCAATGTACGTGGATTGGGATAGTCCAAGCATCCTTCTAGATCTATTCCTATAGATCTTCATCTCAAAGATGTAGGATGCTTCTCCCACATCCTTCATAGAGAACTGTGATGATAGCCATAGCTTCATACTCTGCAAAGTCGGAATGTCATTTCCTAGTAACAATATATCATTCACATATAGCACAAGAAAAATATCTGCAGAATTAGAAGCCCACTTGTAGATGCAAGGCTCTTCTCCGTTCCTAACGAAGTCATATGTTTTGATCACCTTATCAAAATACGTGTTCCAACTCCTAGACACCTGCTTAAGTCCATAAATAGATCTTTTCAGCTTGCACACTTTCGACTCATCTGTGGATGTGAACCCTTCAGGTTGTATCATATACATCTCTTCTTCCAGCTTCTCGTTAAGGAAAGCAATTTTGATATCCATCTGTCAGATCTCATAATCTAAGTGTGCAGCGATAGTAAGCATAATTCGAATGAATTTGAGCATTGCCACAGGAGAAAATATCTCATCATAGTCAATACCATAATGCTGATGGTAACCCTTGGCAACTAGACGGGCTTTATAGGTCTCCACCTTCCCGTCCATTCCTCTTTTTCTCTTGAAAATCTATTTACACCCTATGAATTTTATCTATTCGGGTGGATCAATCAGTGTTCATACACCATTGATCTCCATAGACTCCATCTCAGACTTCATGGGCTCAAGTCATTTCTGAGAGTTAGACTTTTGCATGGCCTCCATATGGGTGATTAGATCCTCATCATTCTCATCAAGTTCGATGGGGTCACCATCTTGAATCAAAAAATTTGTCCGGTTGATGCGGTACTCTACCAGATCTCGTTAATGATGCCTCTATTGGCTCTAAATTTGATTCACCAATCAAATTCAATTCTGTGTGTCAGTCCTCCCACCTTATGAACTTCATCAAGTTCAATTTTACAAGCATTAGACCTTAACCATGAAACTTCTTTTTCAAAAAGACTGTTCGACTGCTGACAAATATTTTTTTACTCTGCAGTGAGGTAGAAGTAGTATCCTTTAGTTTTCTTTGGATACCCTACCAACAAGCATTTATCAGACTTCGATCCAAGCTTATTTGTCTTTAAATGCTTGACATAAGCTAGACACCTCCAGATTCTAAGGTGTGAGAGTATCGGCTTATGTCCAGTCTATATCTCATATGGAGTTTTATCGACAGACTTGCTGGGCACCTTATTTAAAATATAGCAGGCAATTTCTAGAGTATATCCCCAAAAGAAGATTGATAGACTCATAAAGCCCATCATGGATTAGACTATGTCTAACAAGGTTCGATTCCTCCTCTCGGACACACCATTATGCTGTAGTGTTCCAGGAGGGATCCACTGTGAGAGAATCCTATTCTCTTTCAGATATATCAGGAACTCACTGGTGAGGTATTCACCTTCTCGATCTGATTGAAGGATCTTAATATTCTTTTTAGTTTGTTTCTCTACTTTAGCATGGAATCATTTGAACATTTCAAATGATTCTAACTTATGCTTCATAAGATAGACATACCCATACCTCGATAGTTGCTTCATAAGATAGACATACCTATACCTCGATAGGTCATCTGTAAACATAATAAAGTAGTAGTATCCTCCTCTAGCACTTATGTTCATAGGCCTGCATACATCAGTATGTATTAGACCTAGCACATCGCTGGTTCCTTCATCTTTTTTCTTAAAAGGTGACTTAGTCATCTTACCAACTAGACAGGACTCACAGGTAGGCAATGATTCACATTCATCTATCTCAAGGACATATTTCTTGATCAATCTGTCAATCCTATTCTTATTCATATGACCAAGCCTACAATGTCAAAGGTAGGATTCACTGACATTATCTAATTTAGGATGCTTACTGACTGTGTACATTACACTAACAGGCTGTGATATTATGTATATGTCATGTTTCAATTATCCATGCATAATTGTAGTATCATTCATAATGATATTACAAAAATCATCCTTTATTATAAACTTATAACCAAGTTTGGCCAAAAGATCTACAGAGATGACATTCATCAAAAGGGAAGGACAATAATGACAATTATTTAACATAACACTACTGGACTCAAAGACATGCTGTAAAGTTTTCAAGATCAGAACTAGAATAAGACTTCCATCTTCAACATTAAGAAACCACTCGCCCTCTTAAAACTTTCTACTTACTTGTAGTCCCTACAATGAATTACATAGATTAATAGAACTTTCGGTACTCAATATCCAGGTAGTAGTATCACAAATAGAAAAATTACAAGGAGTTATTATATAAGTACTGTTGGTGCAGAATTTCACCGACGTCGGAGAAGCTGGAGTCGAGAGGATCGCGACGGCCGTCGAGACCTGCAAACAAAGTCTAAACCAGAGTTGGGGGTGCTCCGACAAGACCCTCCGACGCTCAAGTCAGTACTCTACTTCAACAAAAATGGAGCACTCGAATGAGATTTTAGTAGAGTTTCGAGATAGAGTTTAGAGCTTAGAGAAGAATGTATCTGGAGGTCTCTTTTATAGACAGGAGAGCGTAACTGATTGATAGCGACGTCCATAACTGCCTGGTAGTGGGCCGTTCGGGGCCACGCAGAGTTTGTTATGGAGAGTTGTGGCGTCAGTGGGCTGTTCAGAGCCATGTGGAGTTTGTTATGGAGAGTGGAGTGGTGTCCGTTGTCGTGACTTGCCAGAGAATGGTGGGGCCACATGAGATCTGTTACAGAGGGCAGAGTGGGGTAGTGTCCATTATCGTGACTTGCCTGAGAGTTCGAGCCTAACGACTGAAGCTCGGCTGGGACATCTGATGGAGTGGAATGGCTCTCTATCTCAGCAATCTAAGAGAAGCTCGGATGTTTTTGAGGTTGCTGACGAGTCCATTGTTGTCAGGTGCCTTGGGTGCTGATGCTGCAGGCGAAAGTCATCCGCTGTAGAAGCTCAGATGGAGACTTTCTGTTGGAGAAGTCTGATAGGAGTCCGATTGCTAGAGAAGTCTGTCTGAAATTTGCCTAATGTGGAAGCTTGTCTGAAGATTATCTGCCGGAGAGATCCAATTTCATGAGGAATCCGACAGAAGGTCATCCGATAGTGGAGTTCGGATGGCGCTATGGAGGTTCGTCCGCTGGAGGAGTCTTGAGGACACTGGGGAAGGTCAAACGTCGGAGGAGTCCGGGATTCAATTTTGTTGTAGAAGTTCGGACAAAGATCGATTGCCGCGGAAGCTCGGATGGAGACTTCTTATCGTAGAAGCTCGGATGAAGTCCGCTTGCAATAGAAGTTTGGAGTAGAGATCCAGCT
Organism: Elaeis guineensis; assembly: GCF_000442705.2. Classification (NCBI taxonomy): domain Eukaryota; kingdom Viridiplantae; phylum Streptophyta; class Magnoliopsida; order Arecales; family Arecaceae; genus Elaeis; species Elaeis guineensis. Next base: position 56,527,977 of record NC_025997.2, read on the forward strand.
AGTGGAGCCCTTTCATTGTAAAAATTCATCTGGGATCCATCCATTGTAGAAGTTCGGCTGGGATCCGGCTCTTGTAGGAGCTTGGATGAAATTCGAAAGGCGGTCGACTGCCGTAGAAACTTGGATGGAGTCTAGTTACTGTAGAAGTCCTGTTGTTGGAGAAGCTCGGACATTGACGAAGCCTAGAAGAGGTTCGGAGTAAAGTCGCTCATGGCAAGAAGAAGTCTGGAAGAGATTCAGAGGGTAGCCAATCACTATAGAAAGTCGGCTGATAATGAAGTCCGAAGAGCATTTGGAGCAGTCCGGTAGATGAATGGGGGAGCTCATTATTAGAGAAGTCCAGATGGCATGATAGGAGTCCGTCCGTTGGGAAAATCTGGAGGACATTATGGAAGGTCGACCGCTGGAGAAGTTCGGATGGTATTATAAAAGCTCGAATAGCTGGGGGAGTTCAGAAAGACACCGCATAAGGTCGGAAGCCAGAAGAGCCCTGGGAGGGTCGGCCTTTTACGAACTTCGACCGGGGGTATTTTATACCCAACACCAGTCCCCCTACTTTCGAGTTCGAGTTTTGAATGAAGGAAGTACAGAGAAACTTTCACGATCGAAGTTGCCTCCCTCGATTTTTGTACTCGATTGTTTCTAGATATTTTGGCATTTGGCGTGCTGGTGCTGGAGTCTTTTCAAATCGAGGGGACCCGAAAAGGTTTTTTTGAAATTCTCACTGGAGCATTGCTCTAGGTACGATGCAATAATAATTCTATCAGTTGTCAGTCACCTTTAGCCGCCTGCCATGATAAGTGGGCCACACGGCGGTTATAGATCGGCCAGAGAAGATCTGCAGTCATTATTGCATCGGATCCCGTTGCCTATTTAAATCCGCCCCCCTCTTTCAGGGGTTTCACCTTGCTTGAGAATTCTATTAAAGCCCTTCTTCTTCTCCGAGAACTTCATTTTCCTCCAGCGTGTCCCTCTCAGTTTTAGGCACTCTTCAGGTCGATCCCCATCACCCTTGCCATCTTCCTGCATCTTTCGGACCAGCTTAGGTTAGTTCTGGAACCCCTCTCTTTCTTGTTCTTCTTTCATTTTTTATTCTTCATGTTACGCCTGTTCGGTTTCCCTGCGAGCACTTTGTTTCTTATTTTTTTCCAATTTTTTCGAGTTTTTTTAGGGTTTTTTCTTGATTTAAAATGTCCTCCGACACTTCCTCCTCTAGTAGTTCTAGGAGTTCGTCCATTCCGGCTCCCCAAAATCTTAGTTTCATAGATGAACCTCATCCGATCTTTGTACCAAACACCATTCCTAGCACTCTGACTTTGGACGAACTCTCACTGATCAGGATTCAGTACAGGGTTCCTCCAGAGTACGAGTTTGAGCTTCTCAGGCCAATTGACCGGGCTAGCGTCCCTCCTCCTGGCCACTTTTGCTTATATCAGGTAGCTTTCCACATCGGGCTTTGACTTTTGCTTCCACCCTTTGTCATTGCTCTTTTTCATTTTTTGAATATTTCTCTAGTTTCTGTAGCGCTGAACTCCTTTAGGTTTCTAATAGGATTTCTTTCTCTCTGTCGCTTAGTCGAAGTCCAGCCAACCCTTTCTTTGTTTAAGAATTTCTATACCTTCAAGCGTCACCCTTCGGCCAAGGATTGGTGGTATTTCTCCCCCCAGTTCGGTAGAAAGGGGTTACTGAAAGGTGCTCCCTCTTCTATTCACAACTGGAAGGAGAGGTACTTCTATGTCTGATGTCCGACCATGGAGCTGGGGTTGCCTCCTTAGGGCTCCCTGAGGGACTCCGTCCGTCGGGCTTCTAGCCTGGGAAGGGACGACCTTGAGGCCTCCAACAAACTCGAGACTTATCCAACTCCTCTCCTCTCCGACCTCCTAAAGGTGCAACTCTTGTTTAATGTCGGCCTATGCCCTCTCTGTTGGGAAATGTGTCCCAAAAAGCCAATCGTCAAGCTGTTGACGGTTGAGCAACCAAGTATTGTAATTGATTTGTTAATAAATAAAATATATTTGGCATCTTCATCATAAGCTTTCATCTTCTAATGAACTCCGTTGTTATGATGAAGTCCTTAGGACTATTTAGGTTCGATAAAGAGAGGATTTATCGATTAGTCCTTAAAACTGTTCACGACCAAATGATAGGCTGTTAATAAGGACGATAGCTTCTATCGAGCATAGGTCACTGTAGGCCATATGGGTTGGTTGTCCTCTTAACCAAGGAGTGTGGAGACACTGGTATGGCATACAGGTGAGATGTAAGGGTACATCATCATTGAACGTGACCAACTCCAGAGCATTCTGCTGTCAAAAATGTCTCTGATGGGATATAGGTATAAGTGTCCCTTAGACCTGAGATCGCCTCAGTGACTTGCAAGCAACTCACTGTGCTTTGGTACTGGACTAACTGAATTTCTAATTCAGGGATGGAAGGCTTCTGGGCACAGTCAAGTACTTGCGAAGTCAGAGTGTGATCGAGATGGGATTGACCACTCCAAGAGTTGGAGAAGAATGAGTCGCTGTATTTCAATTTAGCAAAACCTTGGCCAGGGTAATCCATCAGATGGATTTGATATTTTGAAATACAATGTGGACAACCTGATCAGAGTTGACAGTTGAGCTCTAGGGTGTCCTATGATCATTTTGGTCAAGGGGATGAATTATATGAAAACTATATCCGCATGGGTTCTAAGGATGTTGTTCTACACATTCGACCTATCCGGTCGTCGGGTACCATTGCTAGATGGTCACTTCGATTGGTATAGAAATTTATTCCTATGCTACCGACTTAGGTTCGGACCTATGAGGTCACACACATTAGAGTTCATGATCCGATCAGATGGTTGATCAACGATTAAGAATCGTTCTAGGGTTAAATGATCAATACGATTGACATTTAACCCAGTGCAAGTGTTGCAGGAGGAACTATTAGCAATTCGATTGCTGATTGGCTTAATTTGATTAAGCCAATGGGTTGAGATTAAGTCTAATTAAATATGATTTAATTAGATTTGGTTTGGACTTGATTGGATCAAGTCCAATTGGTTTATTGGATAAGCCAAGTGCAAGGAAAAACTAATCCTAGTTCAACTAGGACTTGGGTCAATCTAATTTCTAATTTGATTAAAAAATTAAATCAGATTTAAATCTAATTTAATCTGATTAAATTAGGTTCTTAATTGGGTTAAGACCTATTTTAATTGGGTTGATCTAATTTTGATTTGATTTGGTTTGGGAAACCAAATTAAAACAAGTTATGAGACAGAATCCTAGTAGGACTAGGATTCCACCTTGCGCCACATAAACCTTCTCCATGCCCTCTCTCTTATTCAACGCCAATCTCCACTTATTTTGTGTGACAAAAGCCCTCTCCCAGATCTCTCCCATGTTCACAAAAGGTCTCCTCTCTTCTTTCTTACATGGAAGGTGGTTTGGATCAAATCTAAAAGGAATAAGTTTGGATTTCGAATTCTATGAGATAAAGTTTTAGAAATCCAAAACTCTTTCAATTTTGCACCGAATTTATCCAAATTTTTTTTGAAATTTTCATGGCTTTTAGGGTATACATTATGCACCCTTTTCTTGTGATCCATGCATAAAAATATGAAGGAGGTGCTCAAGAGTTGGGCATCCCTTAACTTGCCATGTTTGGATAAGCCTTGACTAGGTGTTTGACCTAGACAAGGACTCTATCATATCTCTCTATATAAGATGATTTTCTTTGTGAAATTTTAGGAGGAGATAGATATTTGAGAGCCCTTTCTGCCATCCAAAAATCAGAGAGAAATACCTTTGGGTCGTGGAGATATAAAAGATGCAAGTTTGGGTGTCTAGAGAGAAAAACGTGAAGAAGAAGAGGGTCTTCTTCTAGGGTTTTTATTTTCATATCTTTCCTCCTTCCATCTTGAGTTTTCTGAGAGAGTCTTAGATCTGAAACTTCTCCTTCTACTTTCCATCTTTGGAAGAGTCCAAATCAAGAAGAAGGAGGCACCTGATCAACCATCAAAGAAGGATCAGCGCAGTACTAGCATATTGTGCTGATTTCCTGAAGCAGGACTTCTGATCGAGATTCGTGGGCTCGTGTGGACGACTCCTAGAGGTCGGACGCGTGTGCGGCTTGCAACATCATCCTTAAGCCCGGATCAGCGAGGTTAGAGCATCTAACTTGCAAGGTAATAGATCTGATCTATTGTTTAATACATACATTAGATGTGGTATAAAAACATGTTGATATGATCAACATGTAGTTCATGCTATATTTATATATTTTAATTTTTGATTTAATACCATGTAATAATCATGTAATAGGATCTTAGATCTAGGGATTTTTTGATCTTAGAAAATAAATTTTGATTTATTTTAGTCTTCCGCTGTATGATCTTGAAAAAGTTTCAAGATCTAACCCTCTTTTTCAAGATCTAACCCTGAAACCCTAGATCTGGTTCCTACAATTGGTATCAGAGCCTAGGTTCTTTATTACATGATTATTTATACATGCTTAGATTATTTTTTAGATTAGATCTAATTTATAATCTGATTATTAAATCTAAAATTAAAATTTTAGATCAATCACAAACTGCAAGGTTGTCCTACTATAAGGTTTACCCCTTACAGTGCAAAGGTTCTCCTAGTTTGTGTAGATCTATCTTTGATCATAAATTTGTTAGATATGATCTAGATTAAATTTATGATTTATTAGATTTAAAAGATATTTAAATCTGAAATAAAATCTCTTTGTTAATAATTTTTATGCAAAAAAATTATTTAAAGTTGAAATTGTTTCAATTACATGAACCTGTTTAGATTAGATCTAAAGTAGTTTCATGTTTATTTCACTTGCATCTTGATTATGAATCAAACATGCAATATGATTGGTAGAATCATATTGTAAAATTATTTTACAAATATAAAAATTATTTTTTGAAAAGCCAAACCCAACCCTCAGCCCAAAACTTAATTAAGAATTAAGAAGTTGTTTGATTAGGTTCTAGGATTGTGAATTGAAGAACCTAAGACACAAATCATAACACATTGGGTTAATGGGTTAGTGAGAATTAGGTCCATTAATTGGGTTAGACCTATGGTTAGATTAAAGATGGACTTAATTAGAGAATTGACTAAATCTAATCAATTGTTGTCTTAGATTAGGTCAAAGATTCTCTAGATCAATTACAATAGTTGTAGTTGGTCAAGTCCATGTCTTTAACAAGAACCAAATGGACTTGATTCTTGGCTAAGCGGTCTAGCACGAACTGTTAGGTTGATCTAATCGAAACTAATTAAACTAGTTGGTGTCTAAGGTAAACCAGACCGGTGGTTTTTAATTGGGAGCCCGCTTACCTGGCCATTTCTGATGGTGTCTAAGGCAAGCTTTGGCAGATCCTCCCACTGATCGAACTTACCTGGCCTCTTGGTGAAATTATGTTTTGATCGGATCACTTGACTATTCGAGCTGACCCACGTCAGCTAGGTAAATCAGTGTGACTGATTTAGGTGCTCCTAGACCAGCCCTTTTAATGGTCTCCCTTAAGCTGACTTGGTGAAGCTAGTGTGAGGATCATGATAAGCTGGTTCATCTGACCTCATCCTCTATATTATTTAAATCCTCTAAAATTATTAGGTCCTTAAAATGACAAAGTTATGGAGATAACTGAGTCATAGCCTCCCATTAAGGTGTTTGATAATGAGTCCATGAACTCAATAATCATTGCAGACCCAAAGGCCTGGTGCTTGTTGACTAATGAAATTATCACTCATCATATGATGACTTGGAAGTATCTCTCTAATGGTGGTTAGGTGAGCCAACCAAAGTTGGGCTTAATCATTCGTTGGTTAGATACACCAAGTATGATCATGTTAATGGTTGGACCTAACTGGATCCTTATAGTGGAGGCCAAAGCCTACTGATTAGGTTTCTGGGGCAAAATTAAAATTACTAGAAATTGTTTAGAGAAACAATTGGTTATGAACCTACCCTTAGATGTACATGGGTTGACCAACCAAAGTTGGACTTGTGTACAGTCTAAGTGGATTCTAGTACCCGCTAAGGAATTAGGGTAATTCCTCGAGTTGGAGGTAGAGGCTATCAATTCGAATAAAATAGTGGGAGAAACCTTTTGATTAAAGTCCAAATCTTTAGGTTTAATGAATCAATTACTAATTAGGTTATGGTTCTCCTTTGTGTAAATATGGCCACTTCCCTATCGCTCCGATCATTGTTGGACAATGATAAGTTGGTGGGACCCAACTTCGATAGCTGGTACTGAAAGTTGAAGATAGTCCTGGAGCATGAACGGATCCTATATGTGATAATGGATCCTGCACCTGAGGAGCCAGCTGTCAATGCACGTGGAACAGTCAGAGACACTTACCAGAAGTGGCTCAGTGACTGGACCATGGTGCGCTGTATCATGCTGGCTACTATGAGCGACGAGTTCAGTCGCAGATTCAAGACGGCTCAGCCAAAGGACATGCTTCAAGTGTTGGAGGATGTCTTTGGCACACCCGATGACGTAGAGAGGCACAAGACTAGTTGTGCCATCTTCAACGCCAAAATGCAGGATGGTGCCTCTGTCACTGATCATGTATTGTACATGATCGAGCTGATGGAACGATTGAGCAAGCTCAGCTTTTCCTTGCATGAGTAGCTTGGGAAAGATGCAATACTGAACTCGCTGTCCAAGTCTTATCTCCCATTCCTCACTCATTATAGAATGACAAAGTCTGAAGTAAACTACCATGGGTTACTGGGGTTGCTTCAGAACTTTGAGAAGGATCACTAACTTCACAAGGAGTCGGTAAACTTAGTGGGAGGTTCGTCTTCTGGTTCTCGACCCTTTAAGAAAGGGAAGAAGAACAAGAAGAAGAAAGTGAAGAAGGTGCAAGTTCAGGCTAGGACATCAGTGCAGAGCCAGACCAAAAAGATCAAGCCTGATAAGAGTCTATTTTACTGGCAAGCACCCTAGATTAGATAGTATGTCAGATATCTACTTATGGCACTGTAGGCTAGGTCATATAAACAAGAACAGAATAAACAGGTTGACTCAAGAGGGAATCCTCGAAGTTAGTGATTGTGAATCACTTCCAACCTGTGAGTCCTGTCTTCTTGGTAAAATGATCAAGTCACCTTTTACTGGAAAAGGTGAGAGAGCTACTGAGCTCTTGAGCCTAGTACATACTGATGTATGTGGGCCCATGAGCACCAGTGCTAGAGGTGGATATTTCTACTTCATAATTTTCACGGATGACCTATCCCGATATGGATATGTCGATCTGATGAAACATAAGTCGGATTCATTTGAAATGTTCAAATGATTTCGAAGTGAAGTAGAAAAATAAACTGGGAAGAGTATTAAAATTCTTTGATCTGATCAAGGAGGGGAATACCTTTCTAGTGAGTTTCTCACATATCTAGGAGAGAATGGGATTCTCTCCCAATGGACTCCACCAGGAACACCACAGCATAATGGTGTGTCTGAAAGGAGGAATCGGACTTTGTTAGACATGATCCGATCCATGATGGGTTTTGCTAGCTTGCTGATATCCTTCTGGGGATATGCACTCGAATTGGCCTGTTATCTATTAAATAGGATTTCAAGTAAGTCTGTAATTAAGACTCCATATGAGATACGGACAGGGCGTAAGCCGGTACTTTCACACCTTAGGGTCTAGGGGTGCCCGGCCTATGTCAAACGATTAGTCACAGACAAACTTAGACCTAGGTCTGACAAATGCTCATTCATAGGGTACCCCAAAGAGATAAAAGGATATTTTTTCTACCATGCTGATGAACAAAAGGTGTTCGTCAGTCTTAAGGCAATCTTTTTAGAAAAGGAGTTCCTTGGTGAAGGAATCGTTGCCTCTAAGATTGAACTTGATGAAGTTCAACAGGTAGAAGGACCGACACCAATAGCTGAACTTGAGTCGGATATGATTAGATCAGATCCGGAGCCCAATATACCTGCACCATTAAGGCGATCCGGTAGAGTACCGCATCAGCCGGACAGATACTACGGTTTCTTGGTTCGAGATGGTGATCCCATCGAACTTGATGAGAATAATGAGGATCCGATCACCTATATGGATGCTATGCAGAGACCTGATTCCGAAAAATGGCTTGAAGCCATGAAATCCGAAATGGAGTCCATGAAGGTCAACGATGTATGGACATTGGTTGACCCACCTGAAGGGGTTAAACCCATTGGGTGTAAATGGGTCTTCAAAAGGAAGAGGGGCGCAGACGGAAAGGTGGAGACCTATAAAGCCCATCTAGTTGCCAAGGGGTATCGTCAACGTTATGGTATTGACTATGACGAGACGTTTTCCCCTGTGGCAATGCTCAAATCTATTCGGATAATGCTTGCAATAGCTGCCCATCTGGATTATGAGATCTGGCAGATGGATGTAAAGACAGCTTTCCTGAATGGAGAGCTGACTGAAGAGGTGTATATGATACAACCTGAAGGGTTTACATCCACAGATGAGTCCAAGGTGTGCAAGGTTCAGAGATCCATTTATGGACTGAAGCAAGCTTCTCGGAGTTGGAACATACATTTTGATAAGGTGATCAAAACGTATGGCTTCATTAAGAATGGAGAAGAGCCCTGCATCTATAAATGGGCAAATGGTCCAGTTGTGGTATTCCTTGTCTTGTACGTGGATGACATTCTCTTAATCGGGAATGACATCCCCGCACTACAGGGAATAAAAGTTTGGTTGTCATCACAGTTCTCCATGAAGGACTTGGGTGAAGCATCCTACATCCTAGGGATGAAGATCTATAGGGATAGATCTAAAAGGATGCTTGGGTTATCCCAGTCCATGTACATAGACACTGTGCTGAAGAGGTTCAGCATGGAGAATTCCAAGAAGGGCTATCTACCGATAGGCCAAGGAATTTCTCTCTCTAAGAAGGATTGTCCGACAACTCCTGAAGAGAGAGAGCGTATAAGTAGAGTCCTATATGCTTCAGCCATGGGATCTATCATATATGCCATGACATGTACAAGACCAGATGTGGCATACTCACTAGGAGTAGTGAGTAGATACCAATCTGATCCTGGAGAAAATCACTGGAAAGTGGTTAAAGTCATCCTTAAGTATTTGAGAAATACTAAGGACCAATGGTTGGTTTATGGCGAGTCAGATCTGAAACTTGTGAGGTTCACAGACTCCAGCTTCCAATCTGACCATGATGACAGCAGGAGTGTGTCGGGTTATATCTTTACTCTGAATGGTGGAGCCATCTACTGGAAGAGTTCCAAGCAGCATATTGTGGCGGACTCTGTTTGTGAAGTGGAGTACATTGCAGCATCGGACGCCGCGAAGGAAGCTGTGTGGCTGAGGAAATTCATCAATGAGCTCAGAGTAGCATCCTCCTTCGATGGTCCAGTCCTGCTCTACTGCGACAGCACTGGTACCATAGCTCAAGTGAAGGAACCCAAAGCACATCAGCGGACGAAGCACATCTTGCACCACTTCCATCTGGTCCGAGAGATCGTGGATCGAGGTGACGTCGACCTTCAGAAGATCGACTGAAAGGAGAACCTAGCCGACCCCTTCACTAAAGCCTTGGCAATAAAGGAGTTCGACAACCACAAGTCGAAGATGGGTATTAGATACTCTGCCGAGTGGCTTTAGGATAAGTGGGAGTTGTTGGGAAATGTGTCCCAAAAAGCCAATCGTCAAGCTATTGACGGTTGAGCAACCAAGTATTGTAATTGATTTGTTAATAAATAAAATATATTTGGCATCTTCATCATAAGCTTTCATCTTCTAATGAACTTCGTTGTTATGATGAAGTCCTTAGGACTATTTAGGTTCGATAAAGAGAGGATTTATCGATTAGTCCTTAAAACTGTTCACGACCAAATGATAGGCTGTTAATAAGGACGACAGCTTCTATCGAGCATAGGTCGCTGTAGGCCAATATGGGTTGGTTGTCCTCTTAACCAAGGAGTGTGGAGACACTGGTATGGCATACAGGTGAGATGTAAGGGTACATCATCATTGAACGTGACCAACTCCAGAGCATTCTGCTGTCGAGAATGTCTCTGATGGGATATAGGTATAAGTGTCCCTTAGACCTGAGATCGCCTCAGTGACTTGCAAGCAACTCACTGTGCTTTGGTACTGGACTAACTGAATTTCTAATTCAGGGATGGAAGGCTTCTGGGCACAGTCAAGTACTCACGAAGTCAGAGTGTGATCGAGATGGGATTGACCACTCCAAGAGTTGGAGAAGAATGAGTCGCTGTATTTCAATTTAGCAAAACCTTGGCCAGGGTAATCCATCAGATGGATTTGATATTTTGAAATACAATGTGGACAACCTGATCAGAGTTGACAGTTGAGCTCTGGGGTGTCTTATGATCATTTTGGTCAAGGGGATGAATTATATGAAAACTATATCCGCATGGGTTCTAAGGATGTTGTTCTACACATTCGACCTATCCGGTCGTCGGGTATCATTGCTAGATGGTCACTTTGATTGGTATAAGAATTTGTTCCTATGCTACCGGCTTAGGTTCGGACCTATGAGGTCACACACATTAGAGTTCATGATCCGATCAGATGGTTGATCAACGAATAAGAATCGTTCTAGGGTTAAATGATCAATACGATTGACATTTAACCCAGTGCAAGTGTTGCAGGAGGAACTATTAGCAATTCGATTGCTGATTGGCTTAATTTGATTAAGCCAATGGGCTGAGATTAAGTCTAATTAAATATAATTTAATTAGATTTAGTTTGGGCTTAATTGGATCAAGTCCAATTGGTTTATTGGATAAACCAAGTGCAAGGAAAAACTAGTCCTAGTTCAACTAGGACTTGGGTCAATCTAATTTCTAATTTGATTAAAAAATTAAATCAGATTTAAATCTAATTTAATCTGATTAAATTAGGTTTTTAATTGGGTTAAAATCTATTTTAATTGGGTTGATCTAATTTTGATTTGATTTGGTTTGGGAAACCAAATTAAAACAAGTTATGAGACAGAATCCTAGTAGGACTCGGATTCCACCTTGCGCCACATAAACCTTCTCCACGCCCTCTCTCTTATTCAACGCCAATCTCCACTTATTTTGTGTGACAAAAGCCCTCTCCCAGATCTCTCCCACGTTCACAAAAGGTCTCCTCTCTTCTTTCTTACATGGAAGGTGGTTTGGATCAAATCTAAAAGGAATAAGTTTGGATTTTGAATTCTATGAGATAGAGTTTTAGAAATCCAAAACTCTTTCAATTTTGCACCGAATTTATCCAATTTTTTTTTGGAATTTTTGTGGCTTTTAGAGTATACATTATGCACCCTTTTCTTGTGATCCATGTACGAAAATATGAAGGAGGTGCTCAAGAGTTGGGCGTCCCTTAACTTGCCATGTTTGGATAAGCCTTGACTAGGTGTTTGACCTAGACAAGGACTCTATCATATCTTTCTATATAAGATGAGTTTCTTCATGAAATTTTATAGGGAGATAGATATTTGAGGGACCTTTCTGCCTTCCAAAAATCAGAGAGAAATTCCTTTGGGTCGTGGAGATATAAAAGATGCAAGTTTGGGTGTCTAGAGAGAAAAACGTGAAGAAGAAGAGGGTCTTCTTCTAGGGTTTTTATTTTCATATCTTTCCTCCTTCCATCTTGAGTTTCCTGAGAGCGTCTCAGATCTGAAACTTCTCCTTCTACTTTTCATCTTTGGAAGAGTCCAAATCAAGAAGAAGGAGGCATCTGATCAACCATCAAAGAAGGATCAGCGCAGTACTAGCATACTGTGCTAATTTCCTGAAGCAGGACTTCTGATCGAGATTCGTGGGCTCGTGTGGACGACTCCTAGAGGTCGGACACGTGTGCGGCTTGCAACATCATCCTTAAGCCCGGATCAGCAAGGTTAGAGCATCTAACTTGCAAGGTAATAGATCTGATCTATTATTTAATACATACATTAGATGTGGTATAAAAACATGTTGATATGATCAACATGTAGTTCATGCTATATTTATATATTTTAATTTTTGATTTAATGCCATGTAATAATCATGTAATAGGATCTTAGATCTAGGGATTTTTTGATCTTAAAAAATAAATTTTGATTTATTTTAGTCTTCCGCTGTATGATCTTGAAAAAATTTCAAGATCTAACCCTCTTTTTCAAGATCTAACCCTGAAACCCTAGATCTGGTTCCTACACTCTCAACCTGGCCGGTATATATATATATATATATATTTTTTTTTTTTTCGCTACTTTTCCCTTCTTCTTGTACTTTTCTTAAGCTGTGCCGATCTTCTTTCGTTGCAGATATGGATGCAGACGCAGCTCGAATGTTAGCCTAGGGTCTCAAGACCCACAAGAGGAAAGGCACCGCATCTTCGGGGGTGGTGAAGAGGGCTAGAGTAGAAGAGACGAGCTCGACCGTGCCTGCCCAGGCGGCCATTACCATCGACGCCCCCTCCGACGTCGAGGCCGCAGTCCCCCGAGCCTCTTCAAGAAGCCCCTCGACCGAGGTTCCCACTCCAGAGGCTCATCCCGAGGAGGCACCAGGGGCCGAAAGGAGGAGGAAGAAGACGTTGGCTCGCAAGAGCCACAGCAACAGGGCTGCCATCGAGGAGGCCGACGGCTCCGAAGAGGACCCAGGAGAGAGTCCCTTCAACAATAGGGATTTGATAAAGAGATTGGTCGACAGGTGCATCCTGCTCGAGGTCGTCCACAAAATCATCTACGCCGATCCTGAGCAGCGGGTCTGCGACTCTCTGGGGTCCTTTCTCGAGGTAGATCAATTTACTTCTTTCTTCTTCTCGCTTCTTTACTTAGCTTATTCCTTAGCTTTTATATTGACTCCCTGGCTGCTCTTGCAGTTTGGGCACCAGCTCATCGCCAACATTGAGGCGATGAACAACACTAAGAAGGAAGTGACCCAGGCGGAGGAAGGTCACTTGGCCGAGGCTGCCCGCCTCAAGGAGAAGATCGTCGAGGTTGTGAGTCTCTAGGAGGCACTGCAGAAGGAGGGACAAACCTCGGCAGATCTGAGGGTCGCCTTGGAGGAGGAAAGAAAGAAGGTCGAGGCTGAGGTTTCTGAGTTGAAGGCACAGATCCCGACCCTGGTGTCGGAGGCAATGGTCCGGGCAGTGGAGGAGTTCAAAACCTCTCCCGAGATGAGGGATCTGAAGGTCCAGTTTGGCTAGACCGCCTACATCAAGGGCTTCAAGCTCTGCCAGGAGAAGGTGGTTGGGAAGTTTCCCGAATTGGACCTTGACTTTCTGGATGAGGCGTCTGACGATGAAGCCGGACCTTCTGAAGCCACTGCCGGTCTTCCTCCAGTCGGGACTTCTTCGACTACCACGGCTGCCGTGACCGACCTTTCGGGGGCATCGAGGTCCTCCACTTCTGCCCTAGAGGTCCGAAACCTCTAATTTTGTATTATATATTTTTTTTCTTTGTTGCGACTTTCCTCATTCTCTTGTACTTAAGAACTATTTAATCAATGAAATCGGATTCCTCTTTACAGAGAGCTTCTTTTTCTTATTCTGCATCCTTTTTCTTCTCTTTTATTTTCTTGCACTGATTTGTGTTGTGATGCTCTTGTCTCCCAACAACAATGCCCTGTCGAAGCTCTTCCCTTGCCACAGGAGATCCCTTTGAAGTCGATGATCCGGAATCTGAGAAGGGAAGTTCATCATTTAACGAAGAAATCAAAGAAGTTGGATGATGAACTTCACCGACTGAGGAAGAGCCATTCGAAAGCCACTGCGGAGGCTACTCACTTTCGGGACCTCCACAAAAAGGGTTTCATGGACTACACCCGGAGGAAGGCTGACTTCGTGAAGGAGCTTGAGGAACTCCGAAAATGCGCCAGCGATCGATCTTGGACTCAGGCTTCCAAGATCAGCTCCCTTGAGGTCGAGCTGGCGACTGCACGGGAGAAGATCAACCAGTTGGAAGGAAGCTCGTCCTGGCTCATGAATCAGGCCGACCACGATCGGGACTGGTCGAAGAAATTCTCCAAACTTCAGAAGCAGCTACAAGATGTTGAGGCAAACTACAATGCCTACCGAATTAGCTAGTGCGGGCAAGTAGATGACTATCGAAGGAAGCTCAAGACGGCAACCGACGAGGTTGCCCGCCTTCAGAGGCAGGTGTCTGAGAGAGTCCAGGCCATTTTGATACAAGGCTCCGACGAGCTCCGGTCCTTGAGGGAGACCATGGAAGAACTGTCCATGGCCCTTGGGCAAGAGAAGGCCGAACTGCAGTGGCTGAAGATTCAGCTGGCCTATGAGCAGTAGGCGATCAAGGATGCCGAGGCAGAGTTCGAAGTTTGAGGAAGAGGCTTCGGGAGTCGGAGGGCGAGAGTCGGCGGTTCCACCAAATATATCGAGAGATGCTGTTAAGAAAGAAGGAACTGGAAGAAGAAGTTGAGAACTTAAGGCAATCCTTGATGGTGGTTGGAACCGAGAGTTCGAAGATGGAAGAAGCCGAGCTTCCCTAGAGCCTCTTTTACCTTTCGTTCTTCCGTGTATTCTTTTCTTCTCTTATCGTCTCTTTTTTTTTTTTGGCCTTCAAAGGCTTTGTAACGTGCACTTTACTAATGAAATGAAAAGAAAATTTTTCATTACCTTGTCCATTCTTGCATTAAGTTATCATTTACGGAGTTTCTTTTATCTTCTGTCTTATTCGATGTCGACGTTGTTTGAAGATTCTGGGTCATCACCGTGTTGATTCGCTCTTTTTGTTCATAGTCGAAGATCTTTTCGAGGCCATTCGAGTTTGACGCTCTCTTTCGATGTTCGAGCTTGGGGCCCAAACTTCTCTTTACTTTGAGGAAGTCTATTTTCTCCTGCCTGTGTTGGGCTACCCCTTAGAGACTGAAGATTTTTGACAAGGGTTTTCTTCCTCGTTGAGACGAGGTCCCTTGAGCCTTGGATGTAGTTTGTTTTTCTTTTTTTTTTTCTTTATGTTTGGGCGAGGGGTTTCCCTCTACTCCTAGTGGGATTGTAGGGGTGTAGAGGAGCTGCTGAGGGACTTTTCCCCTCATCCGGTCCCAAACGATCAGATCTTCATTTGTATCAGGATGAGGTTCTCTTCCTATTCCCGACACAATCAATTTCAGCTCATGTTAGGATGAGATTTTTCTCCTGTTCTTAACAGGGCTGCAGGGACGTGTAAGGGACATTGCAAGGGCCTCTCTCTCCATCCAGTCTCTAAATAATCAGGCCTTTGACTTTGCTCATATTAGGACAAGGTTCTCCTCCTGTTCCTAACAGGGCTGTGGGGGCGCATAAGGGCCATTGCAAGGGCCTCTCCTCCCATCCGATCTCTAAATAATTGGACCTTCGACTTTGCTCATGTTAGGATGAGGTTCTCCTCCTGTTCCTAATATGGTTGTGGGGGCGCATAAGGGCCGTTGCAAGGGCCTCTCCCCCCATCCGATCTCTAAATAATCGAGCCTTCGACTTTGCTCATGTTAGGACAAGATTCTCCTCCTGTTCCTAACATAGCTGTGGGGGCGCATAAGGGCCATTGCAAGGGCCTCTCCCCCCATCCGATCTCTAAATAATCAGGCTTTCGATTTTGCTCATGTTAGGATGAGGTTCTCCTCCTGTTCCTGACATGGTTGTGGGGGCGCATAAGGGCCGTTACAAGGGCCTCTCCCCCCATCCGATCTCTAAATAACCAGACCTTCGTTTGTCTCGGGACGAGGTCCTCCTCTTGTTTCTGACATGCTTAATTTTGATTATCTAAAGGAGCTACTCCCTGTCGTTACAAGCTCATGCCAAAAGAAAAGGTATGCAAATATGAAACTTTTGTTTAAGGCAAAGTTATTGGTAATACATTTGTAGATTTTTTGAATCCCATGGTCGCGGAAGGTCTGCTCCCCATCGGGGTCCTCCAGAGATGGCATTGATGATCCCAATTGGAGGCCGATCTCCAGGCTATTCTTCCCTCCTTGACGGCTTTGGCTGTGGTAGGGCCCTCGGTCGATCTTTCCTACCCTCAGGCAGGCGTCGGATGAATCTATCGAGCCGACCTCGTCTGATGAGCTCCTCGATCTCATCTCGAAGCTGAATGCACTCCTCCGTGTCGTGGCCGTGGTCATGATAATAGAGGCAGAACTTGTTAGGGTTGCGCTTCCTGAGGTGTGTGCACATCTTTTCCGATCTTGGCAGCTGCTCCCTGACCTCCATCAGTACTTGGGCTTTTGGAGCATTGAGAGGGGCATAGCTGTGGAACCTTCCTGGGGGAGAGCTCTATCAAACTCTACGGTCCGGGCTTCTCTGCCTACGAGCTCGAGGAGGAGTGCGGACACGCTTGTGTCCGGAGGGAGTTCGAGAATGTGGCCTGAAAGGAATATGCCCTATAAGCCAATCAAAATGTATAAATAGATGGATATTTTTTTTGTCTCCCGACAACTCATGTACTGATGTTTTAAATATATAAAGGCATTTAGTTCATCATATGCTGCTTCTTATTTCGATGAACCCCATAAATTAGGGCTATGGTTTTAGGGTTATGATGCGATCATACCAAGTGAGACCTAAAATCTTAAAACTCTAATTTTAAATATTCCTAGTCGATTGAATATTGAGTAGGGGATCAATATTTTTGGTAAGACTGGTACATCCTGTGTATGCTCGATAGAGAGGGTAATTGATTTCACAATTACTTGTGTATGAAACTAATATAAGGATGTAAGTATTCATTAGAGAATGAATTCACTGAATTGATCCAATTAAAGAATATCTGATGGAGTCTTATCTACGTGTCAATAGATTTTTTCTTATAGTGGGAATTGTGCATGTAAATCTTTTGACCTGAGACTGCCGTAGAACCTTATAAGCATGAATCCATATTTTGGATCATACTCATTCATGATTTAATCATGTACGGGGTGTTCTGGATATGAGAGATTGCTTATGAAGGTTGTGAGTAGGTCAATATGGAAACGATCACTCCTAGTAAGAGGAGATCGCATCCTATCTGCTTCAATCAAATAATGATTCAGGAAGACTTTGATCAGAGCATTATGAAAAATTATAAATAATTTCTAATATTTTATAAATTGAATCATTATTATTTAATCAAGAGAAATATGAACATAAAATTGGGTTTGACATTTTTCCATACCCAAACTTATATTCGGGATGCAGGATGATCGTAAGATCAAGTTGCATGATAATTTTCACTGAAGGATATTTTTGGTATTTCTATCAAAATTCCATATCTTTCAGGTAGACATGATACGTTGCTAGACCTCAATCATGTCTTGTGAGTTTGATCAAATTAAAGAGTTTAATTCGATCATTAATTAAAAGCTGTTCTGATTGATCAAAACGGTTCAGCTTGATTTGACCTAAATCGGCTAGATTGTGTTCTAACCAAATTAGTTTAAATTATACCTAGACTCACTACTGGCTAGATGTGGAACCCAATGGGTCACACAAAAAGAGAATTGATCATGGGTTTAATTTGATTAAACCATGTTTGCAAGTTGAACATGCTAGCACATGTTGCAAACCCTAGCATTTAGATTCGAATCGAATTCGAATCGGGTTCCGATTTGGGCCAATTTAGAACCAATTTGAGCCAAATTGGATTTGGTCTTGAAGCGGGTTCGTAGTGTTTTAATTGGGCTTGCTGTTGGGTGCCAAAAACCAGGGAACCACATGCCTAAGAGTCTCTCTCTTGGCATGTGGATTTAAATCCATGCGCCACCTCTTGGAAGCACCCCTTTGAAATTTCAAATGGGGAGATAAGTTTTAAATTATCCACGCCCCTTTATCTCTTACGCCATTCTTCAAATTGGCACCATATATCTTGGCCATTGGATGGGCTTCCTTCCAGATCCAAAGGCATGGGTTGATGGCGCCAATAAGAGAAGCTTCGTGACTTCTCATCTGAACACCGTAAGTTAAGATCGAAGAGTCTTTCTGAAATAAGGCGTCTCTTCAACCCAACTTTGATGTACACATGGCATTTCTTAACTTATGGGGCATGAGAAATAGATAAGAGGCATGAGATAAATTGTAAGAGGGCGTGAGATGTTTTGGATTGCACCTTTACGTGTAATATAAATTGGGGTGCACGCCGAGGAGTCTCGGGGATTCAAAAATCTTCTTTCTTTCTTACAAGAGGCTCTGCTTGTCCAATTTTCTTTATTATTTCTCTCTAGCCTAGATAAGGTCCTGATAAAGGATAAGAAATCTTTCAAAAGGCTTAGAGAATTGGAATAAAAATTAAGGAGACAAGGAGCAAGAAAGAAAGGGAAAAAAAGGTCCAACAGTGTGACAGCAAAGCCAAGAAAGGAGGTTCTGCCCAAATTGCATTTAAATTCTGATAAATCAGAATTTAATTGCAGAGTATTTTCTAATAAGTGCTAGAGAGTTGATCGAGTCCCCGTGTGGATCAACGTTGGAGGGTGAACACGTGGGCATCTGGTGGAAACCCAAACAGATTGCTGCCGGCAACTAAGCTCAAATCAGGGTTTAGCAATAAGAGGTATGTTTCTATATCTTTTATTTGATATTAATGCATATTATATGGTTTAATTTTTGATAAGGTGATCTTAGAGTTAGGTTTTATTTTTTATGATTTCATAATAATTGATTTGAAATCCGTGCTTCCGCCATTGCATTAAAACCTTTCAGTGGTATCAGAGCCACCTTGTTAGAATTAAATCATATGATGTAATGTTAATGATTTAAAGGCAATATTATAAATATGATATGATCATTATTTATGTTTTAATATGATATTAATATGATGAGATCATATTCATCATTTCATAATTAAATCATGATGTATATAATTTTGGAATGTTGCTATGTAATATTGAATTGTGTTCACTATGATGCTATATGATGAGATCATATTCATTATTTCATAATTAAAATATGATGTATATAATTATGGAATATTGCTTTGTCATATTGAATTGTGTTCACTATGATGCTATATGATGAGATCATATTTATTATTTCATAATTAAAATATGATGTATATAATTATGGAATGTTGCTTTGTCACATTGAATTGTGTTCACTATGATGCTATATGATGAGATCATATTCATTATTTCATAATTAAAATATGATGTATATAATTATGGAATATTGCTTTGTCATATTGAAGTGTGTTCACTATGATGCTAATTTCTTTTATTCATGTATTTATTATGATATAGAAATTAAATATGCATTGAGACCTGAAAAACCCTCTGTAAAATGATATTAAGTTGTAGTGTAATTAACCAATAGCAGAACCAGTCGATGATGTTTAATTGATCAATCGGTATCTAGGAAAGTGGTTCATGATTGGTAAAGAGAATGTGGTTTCTAATTGGTTCCGTTGTCTGACCTGGCCAAAATTTATTGGTGTCTAAGGAAAGCAATGGGGGGACCCCCACCTCTCTTCCACTTACCTGGCTGATTAGATTAATTTAATTCTTGACTGGGATGCTCGGTGTTATATTCACTATATTATGGCCTTCCTTCATGCTAGGACATTACTATGTCATGAACCATATTAGGTTTGTTGTGTAACCACAAGACCAATTATGGAAACTGACATAATATTGTTCTGGCGCATCGAGATGCTTACAGCAATTTTTTGAGTATAATGCTTTGTTGTGTAACCACAAAAGCATTTATATTCTATTTTGACTGTATTAAAATGAAGGGTCCTACTTAACTAAAACATTATGGTCTGTTGTGTAAACACAAGGCTATTAATGTTTTAGAGGCCAGGGTTTTTATTGAGAATTGCATGAGATGCAATTGGAAAGAGTTTCCTACCTTTAAACTTATAAAAGGTTTGTTGTGCAACCACAAGATCTTTTATAAGGAATTAGGGTCTCAATCCCACTAAGAAAATCAATCAGGGTTTTTTCAAACATCATACTAGAGGGTTATGATGTCTGATAAAAATAGTGGGAGACACAATAAAATTAAAGTCCTAATTTAATTGTGTATATCATCTTGAGTTGTTCGCTTATGTAATATTCTTTATTATGTAGATTAATGGCTTCTTCACTTTCACTTCGTTCCATTTTGGATACAAATAAATTGACTGGTACCAACTATGTGGACTGGTTGAGAAATCTTAAAATAGTACTTAGTCAAGAGAAGCTTTCTTACATTCTCGATACCCCTGACATTGAGCCAGTTGGGGAGGATGCCACAGAGGAAGAAAAAACCACATATAGGATGTGGCAAAATGATTCTTTAACTATCAAGTGTATCATACTTGCCTCTATGACAAATGAGTTACAGAGGCAGCATGATAGCATGGACACTCATTCCATATTGCTCAATTTAAAAGAGCTTTATGGAGAACAGAGTAGGACTGCAAGATATGAGATATCTAAGCAGTTATTCCATACCAGAATGACAGAGGGGTCATCCGTACAAAACCATATTTTGATGGTTATTGACCTGATCACTCGATTAGGTCAATTAGATTTTGTTATGGATGGGGAGTTGAGTCAGGATCTGATCCTGCAATCACTTCCAGAATTATTTTCTCAGTTTGTCATGAACTATCATATGAACAAACTGAATTCTTCCTTGCCTGAGCTGTTAAATATGCTCAAAATAGCAGAGAGCCATATCAAGAAGGATAAGGCTCCTCTTCTTCTTGTGGATGGGATCTCCTAGAAGAAGGCAGGCAAAAAGGGTTCTAAAAGGAGGCTGAACCCTAAAGGTGATATAAATAAGAGAAAGAAGGGAAAGAAGACCTCCGGACAGTCGACCTGCTTCCACTGCGGCAAGGCAGGTCATTGGAAAAGGAATTGCAAGGCTTATCTTGCAACAGTGAAGACTGGTGCAAATAATGCACCAAAAGGTATGTATGAGATACATACAATATTATCATTGAATTCTTTCATTTCAAACTCATGGGTATTAGATACTGCCTGTGGTTTTCATATCTGCAAATCATTGCAGGGGCTGCAGAAAATTAGAAGTTTGAGGAATGGAGACTTCGAGCTCTATGGTGCTGGAGGAGATTCTATCCAAGCAGAAGCTGTAGGGACATATATCTTGAAGTTTTCTTTTGGAAAGATCTTAGAGCTAACAAATTGTTATTACATGCCTAAGATCATTAGAAATATTGTATCTGTACCCTTGTTGATAAAACAAGGATATCATATATCTGTAACGAGCAATGGTTGCTCGATTAGTTTTTCTAATGAAATAATTTGTCATGGCATTTTTGATAATGGTTTGTTGACTCTATACTTGAATGATAATATTTTTCATGTTGATGAAAATAGTAAACATAAGAGAGATAATGTAAATAATACCTTACTTTGGCATTGTCGACTTGGTCATATTAGTGAGACTAGGATTAACAAGTGGTACAAAGAAAAGTTTTTTGATTCTTATGATTGTGAATCATTAGGAACTTGTGAATCATGTCTCATAGGAAAAATGACCAAGACTTCATTTAGAGGACATGGAGATAGGACAAACGAGTTGTTAGGACTTGTACATACAGATGTATGTGGCCCTATGACAACTCATGCCAGAGGTGGATACTCATATTTTATTATATTTACAGATGATTTATCTAGATTTGGATATGTGTATCTTATGAAATATAAATCCGAAGCCTTTGATAAATTCAAAGAGTATCAAAGCATGGTCGAAAAATAAACTGGAAAAAGTATAAAAATCCTTTGATCTGATCGAGGAGGAGAATACTTGTCCAATGAATTTTTGACCATCTTAAAGCAAAGGGAATTATCTCTGAATGGACACCTCCTTATACGCCACAATTAAATGGTGTAGCCGAAAGGAGGAACCGTACCTTATTAGATATGGTACGATCCATGATGTGCTTCACTGAATTACCTACTTCCTTCTGGAGTTATGCTTTAGAGACCGCAATAATTATCTTGAATAGAGTACCTTCTAAATCTGTATCTAGCACTCCATATGAAATATGGAGAGGTAAGAAGCCCAATCTTAAATATTTTAAGATATGGGGATGTTCAGCATATGTCAAAAGAAAATTTGGACATAAACTAGATACTAGAGCAGATAAATATTTGTTTGTAGGATATCCTAAGGATAGTATAGGATATCTATTCTACCACCCTACTGAACAAAAGGTATTTGTAAGTAGGCATGCCACTTTCATGGAGAAAGAATTTATCCTAGAAAGAGGCAGTGGGAGAAATATTGAAATTAATGAAGTTCAATAAAAATAAATAGATATTTCTCAACCAAATATTTACATAAATAAAGAAGAACTAGAACACATAACTCCTATCCATAGGTCAGAGAAGGTACGACATGTACCTATAAGGTATGGATTCATTATTGAGAATAATGAAGCCCAAGTCATTGAGAATGACGAACCTTTGACCTATACAGAAGCTGTCATGAGTAAGGACTCAAACAGATAGCAGGATGCTATGAAATTCGAGATGGACTCCATGTACACCAACAAAGTATGGACTTTGGTTGATGCACCAGAAGGGGTAAACCCTATTGGGTGCAAATGGGTCTATAAGAAAAAGATTGGAGCAGATGGTCAAATAAAAACCTATAAAGCTAGATTGGTAGCTAAAGGTTTCAGGCAAAAACAGGGTATTGATTATGATGAAACTTTTTCACCTATTGCCATGCTCAAATCTATTCGGATAATGCTTGCAATAGCAGCATACTATGATTATGATATATGGCAAATGGATGTGAAGACCGCCTTCTTGAATGGTTTTCTAGAAGAGGAGGTCTACATGTCACAGCTAGAGGGTTTTATCTCAAATGACTGACCAAATCTAGTATGCAGGCTTAAGAAATCCATTTATGGATTAAAGCAAGCCTCAAAGAGTTGGAACATCCGCTTTGATGTAACAATCAAAGAATTTGGTTTCATCAAAAATATGGATGAACCTTGTGTGTATAAGAAGACTAGTGGGAGTGCACTAGTTTTCTTGGTTCTGTATGTAGATGACATACTCCTTATTGGGAATGATATCCCAATGTTACAAATAGTCAAATTATGGCTATCAAATAAATTTTTCATGAAAGACTTGGGGGAAGCATCCTATATACTTGGTATAAAGATCTATAGAGATAGATCTAAAAGGATGCTAGGCTTATCTCAGTCTAGGTACATTGACTTAATACTGAAAAGATTCAGTATGAATGAGAGTAAAAGAGGTTATTTACCCATGAGTCAAGGCATGCATCTCTCTAAGAAGATGTCTCCTAAGAC
This sequence comes from Elaeis guineensis, assembly GCF_000442705.2. Classification (NCBI taxonomy): domain Eukaryota; kingdom Viridiplantae; phylum Streptophyta; class Magnoliopsida; order Arecales; family Arecaceae; genus Elaeis; species Elaeis guineensis. The sequence goes on from NC_025997.2 coordinate 56,551,188, forward strand.
AACTGAAGAGAGAAATAGACTGAGTTCTATTCCTTATGCTTCGGCTGTAGGATCAATAATGTATGCTATGTTATGTACCACGCCTGATGTAGCTTATGCCTTAGGCATAGCCAGTAGATTTCAGGCTGATCCAAGAGAGGATCATTGGAAGGTTGTAAAAAATATTCTAAAGTACTTAAGAAGGACTAAGGATATTTTTCTAATATATGGTGGATCTGATCTTAAACTAGAAGGATATTCTGATTCTAGTTTTCAATCAGACCCAGATGATAGCAAATCTATTTCAGGGTATGTCTTTACTTTGAATGGTGGAGCAGTGAGTTGGAAGAGTTCTAGCAGCAAATAGTAGCTGACTCAACCACAGAGGCAGAATACATAGCTGCAAGTGAAGCCGCCAAGGAAGCTGTCTGGATGAAGAAGTTCATCACTGAATTGGGCGTTGTTTCTGAGATTGAGAACCCAGTACCACTTTATTGTGATAATACTGGAGCAGTTGCTCAAGCAAAGGAATGCAGGTCTCATCATAAATCCAAACACATTTTGAGATGCTTCCATCTCGTTCGTGAAATAATTGAAAGACAAGATGTTATTATTGAACGAGTAGACACAAAGAACAACATAGCGGATCCATTCACTAAAGCTTTACCACAGCAGCAATTCGATCGCCATCTCGATTGTATGGGGTTGAAATATAAGGAAGATTGGCTTTAGTGCAAGTGAGAGATTGAAAAGAATATGCCCTATAAGCCAATCAAAATGTATAAATAGATGAATATTTTTTTTTGTCTCCCGACAACTCATGTACTGATGTTTTAAATAAATAAAGGCATTTAGTTCATCATATGCTGCATCTTATTTCGATGAACCCCATAAATTAGGGCTATGGTTTTAGGGTTATGATGCGATCATACCAAGTGAGACCTAAAATCTTAAAACTCTAATTTTAAATATTCCTAGTCGATGGAACATTGAGTAGGGGATCAATATTTTCGGTAAGACTGGTACATCCTGTGTATGCTCGATAGAGAGGGTAATTGATCTCACAATTACTTATGTATGACACTAATATAAGGATGTAAGTATTCATTAGAGAATGAATTCACTGAATTGATCCAATTAAAGAATATCTGATGGAGTCTTATCTACATGTCAACAGATTTTTTCTTATAGTGGGAATTGTGCATGTAAATCTTTTGACCTGAGACTGCCGTAGAATCTTATAAGCATGAATCCATATTTTGGATCATACTCATTCATGATTTAATTATGTACGGAGTGTTCTGGATATGAGGAATTGCTTATGAAGGTTGTGAGTAGGTCAATATGGAAACGATCACTCCTAGTAAGAGGAGATCGCATCCTATCTGCTTCAATCAAATAATGATTCAGGAAGACTTTGATCAGAGCATTATGAAAAATTAAAAATAATTTCTAATATTTCATAAACTGAATCATTATTATTTAATCAAGAGAAATGTGAACATAAAATTGGGTTTGACATTTTTTCATACCCAAACTTATATTCGGGATGCAGGATGATCGTAAGATCAAGTTGCACGGTAATTTTCCATTGAAGGATATTTTTGGTATTTTCATCAAAATTCCATATCTTCCAGGTAGACATGATACGTTGCTAGACGTCATTCATGTCTTGTGAGTTTGATCAAATTAAAGAGTTTAATTCGATCATTAATTAAAAACTGTTCTGATTGATCAAAACGGTTCAGCTTGATTTGACCTAAATCGGCTAGATTGTGTTCTAACCAAATTAGTTTAAATTGCACCTGGACTCACTACTGGCTAGATGTGGAACCCAATGGGTCACACATAAAGAAAATTGATCATGGGTTTAATTTGATTAAACCATGTTTGCAAGTTGAACATGCTAGCACATGTTCCAAACCCTAGCATTTAGATTCGAATCAAATTCGAATCGGGTTTCGATTTGGGCCAATTTAGAACCAATTTGAGCCAAATTGGATTTGGTCTTGAAGCAGGTTCGAAGTGTTTTAATTGGGCTTGCTGTTGGGTGCCAAAAACCAGGGAACCACACGCCTAAGAGTCTCTCTCTTGGCATGTGGATTTAAATCCATGCGCCACCTCTTGGAAGCGCCCCTTTGAAATTTCAAATGGGGAGATAAGTTTTAAATTATCCATGCCCCTTTATCTCTTACGCCATTCTTCAAATTGGCACCATCTATCTTGGCCATTGGATGGGCTTCCTTCCAGATCCAAAGGCATGGGTTGATGGCGCCAATAAGAGAAGCTTCGTGACTTCTCATCTGAACACCGTAAGTTAAGATCGAAGAGTCTTTCTGAAATAAGGCGTCTCTTCAACCCAACTTTGATGTACACATGGCATTTCTTAACTTATGGGGCATGAGAAATAGATAAGAGGCATGAGATAAATTGTAAGAGGGCGTGAGATATTTTGGATTGCACCTTTACGTGCAATATAAATAGGGGTGCACGCCGAGGAGTCTCGGGGATTCAGAAATCTTCTTTCTTTCTTACAAGAGGCTCTGCTTGTCCAATTTTCTTTATTCTTTCTCTCTAGCCTAGATAAGGTCCTGATAAAGGACAAGAAATCTTCCAAAAGGCTTAGAGAATTGGAATAAAAATTAAGGAGACAAGGAGCAAGAAAGAAAGGGAAGAAAATGTCCAACAGTGTGACAGCAAAGCCAAGAAAGGAGGTTCTACCCAAATTGCATTTAAATTCTGATAAATCAAAATTTAATTGCAGAGTATTTTCTAATAAGTGCTAGAGAGTTGATCAAGTCCCCGTGTGGATCAACGTTGGAGGGTGAACACGTGGGCATCTGGTGGAAACCCAAACAGATTGCTGCCGGCAACTAAGCACAAATCAGGGTTTAACGATAAGAGGTATGTTTCTATATCTTTTATTTGATATTAATGCATATTATATGGTTTAATTTTTGGTAAGGTGATCTTGGAGTTAGGTTTTATTTTTTATGATTTCATAATAATTGATTTGAAATCCATGCTTCCGCCATTGCATTAAAACCTTTCAGCCGAGTTTCACTCGGCCCTTTTTCAGCTGCAGGCTTGCTAGAGTCACCCGCCTACCGCTCCTTCACGACCTCATCCTTTAGCTTGAAGGCTTCCTCTGCTCGGGCATATCCTTCGGTCCGAGCCAGCAGATCAGTGAAATCCCTGAGATACTTCTTTTTCAGGGAAAACAGAAGATCATTCTTTTGAAGACTGCTCTTCAGGGCGGCCATTGCAACTGATTGGTCCAAGTTCTGGACCTCCAACGCGGCGGCGTTAAATCGGTTGACATTGGTTCGGATGGATTCTCCCTCCTTTTGCCTGATGTTGATAAGGGACTCCAAACCTCTCCGAGGACGTCGGCTGCTAACGAAATGAGCCATAAACTGGTGGCTCATCTGATCATAGAAGAAGATTGTACCTGACTTCAGTGTCGAGTACCAGTTTCTTACTGCTCCCTTCAAGATAGACAGGAAAGCTCGGCACAGGATGGCGTCTGGCGTGCCATGGAGCCACATCATTGTCTGAAAGACCTCTAGGTGGTCAATCGGATTCAAGGTCCCGTCGTAGCTCTCAAATTGGGGGAGCTTGAAGTTTGGCGGGATTGATTCCTGCATAATCATT